>NW_023270305.1:34609334-34761881 GCF_011800145.1 Mirounga leonina | reverse complement strand
TCTTTCTTTTCTCTTTCTTTCTTTCTTTCTTTCTTTCTTTCTTTCTTTCTTTCTTTCTTTCTTTCTTCTTTCTTTCTTTCATTTTTAGAGAGGGAGAGTGGGGAGAGGGGCAATGGGAGAGGGAGAGAGAGAATCTTAAGCAGGCTCCACCCCCAGTACAAAGCCCAATGTGGGGCTCAATCTCACAACCCTGAGATCGTGACCTGAGCCAAAATTAAGAGTCAAATGCTTAACCGACTGAGACACCAGGTGCCCATGGGTAATTTAATTCTGAGTCAAATCATATCACCTACTTCAATCCACAATACTAATATTAAATCTAATATTTTGATAGCAAGAATGGAAGAGAAAATTGTGATTATTTCGTATCTTTAAATAGCCAGACATTTAAATATATTTGCATTTATAGAATTAATTTTGTCAGAGTCAATTTTTGTAATGCAATAATATGGGTTTTGATGTGTTGATATATTATTTGGTAATATTATATATCCAATTCCATGTGAAATTAGTTTATAGCAAAGATCAGCAAACTTTTTCTTAAAAGGGCCAAATAATAAATATTTTGGACTTTGTGAGTCATAAAGTCTCAGTGCAACTGAGATGATGAATTGACATGGTCACTTTTCAATAAAATTTGGTACACTAAAATGGGCAGTAAACTGGATTGGGCTTGCTGGTTGAGGTTTGCCAATCCTGGTCTGTAGATTTCTCGTGCGTTTGCATACGTGTGTGTATCTATACTTTTTTTTTAAACATTTTTTAGTGTTAGGTTATGTCACAGTCATAATTATTTGAAAAGTTTTAAAACAATGTTTCTATTACAAAATACATACTAAATAATATAATTATTTATTAACTGAATTCTTCACAGTTCCTACCAATAAATCCATTTAGCCTAGGGCATTTTTAAGGGTTATATTTTCCTTTAAAAGGTGATTTTCACGTGGAGTTTTTGGAATACCATTTAATTAATATTTACCTATTATCCAATTTCCATTGTGATCTAATAATAGTTATATGTTCATTCTTCTCCTGAATATGTATTTTTTAATATTAATAAGTTAATATTAATAATTTAATATTATTTAATATCTTATGTTCTTGGTTCAATGGTATAGTGAATATATATTTTAATGATTTGTTATAAGTAGAATTAACTTTGTTTTATCCAAGCACTGTTATTTTGCTATTTTATTTATTTACTTCTGCTTTCCCTTACATTAATTTCTTCTTTGGATTGATTTATTTATTGTACATCACCTTTTTATAGTTGAGTACTAAATTCATTTTTAAGATATAATGTATGGCACTTTTGTTTTTTAATTTATTTTTAAGAATTAAACTTTTTGTTTTGCTTCCTTTTTTGTGTAATTTATATCAAAGCCCTTATTTTCTTTATGTTTTTTTCTTTCTCTGTTCAGTGATGAATCTCAGAGCACTTGTGTTTTGGGAGGCTGAGGTTTCTATTGCTTATTTTGTTGTTATCTATGAATAATTACTAGTAATAATTCATGGTCAGAGATGAAGTAAGATCTAAATTTCATCTGTTCAATGTATATAGAGATTTTCTTGTGCCTAATCCATGACACATTTTTTAACAGTTTGAGAGATTGGATATACAGATGGCCATGTCCTTATATAAAAAAGCAGAATTCTGACCAACAGTCTTTGTAGCAACCAATCCAAGAAGTCAAACCACAACCTCTGTAGCAATCACCTAAAATAGCCAAAACTTGATCAATAACTGACAGCTTCCATAATGTTGTACTTTTCCCCTACTTCCAACTAAGGCCAACTAGACATAGCCAAAAGTGCTCCCTTAAACAATCCCATGGGACACCCCACCTTTATTCAGCCCACCTCTAGCTTCCCCATGCCAGTAGCCTCCAATGAAAACATGTTTACCTGAAGTTTTCCCTTTCCTCTGCTCTAAAGCTTCCCCACTTCTCTATTTTTACGTTTCTGCCATTCACAGATTGTGACTGACTTTCTTGCTATGTCATGCTCTGAAAAAATACCCTTTGCTTGTTCTCATTTGGGTGGTCTTCATTTTTTTCAAAGTCAATGCAATTTGACAAGGGTAAGGAATTCTCTTCATTGTGGTGTTAATACTCCACACCATACATTCATTATACATGTAATCACACACACACACACCACTCACACACACTCACAGGCAGCAATCATATGTCCACATCAGTGAAACTACATATTTATATATGTACACTTTATGTCTAGAGGAGAGAGGCCATCTGGTATCTTTCTGTCCCATAGGATACAGGTAAGGTTTTTATAAATCTTAATTCTGTGGCCTAAAAAAAGCATTGTTCCTCCTCTAGACTTCTGGAATTTGCAGGAAATTTAATCTCCTATGAGATAGTTAGCCAAGCCTCTTGTATTGTTTGAAACTACTCAGTTAGGAGTATTAGTGAGACATGGAAGTTTACTGAAGATTTTGTGGATTATTTTACAGGAGAATGGGGGAGGAATTTGTATCACATACTGCAGAGTAAGACAATTTACAATTTCATATTTGACATTTCTTTTCTTAAATTCACTATTCAGGTACTCTTTCACTTAGTATTCCTTTTCTCCTTTCCCTCTGTGTTACTACTCCTTTCCTGGCTGCTCCATTCCCTTCACAAATTTCCCCCCAAACTGCTAATTCCACTGTATCTGATTCCCTCCCCTCCTTTTTCTTTTGAAAAAGTTTAATTTAATTTAATAATTTAAGCAATTTATTTTTATTATTTTATTTATTCTGATAAACATGTTTAGTGCTAGATACTGCTGTAAGTATATCCAATAGAGTCTAATATGTAGTATTTTTATGGTCATTATGCTTTTGACAATTCAGATTTGAGTTTGTATTTTTTTAACTCAAGAAATGTTTAATAGAAGAGTTTAACTCTTTAACTTCCTGGGTGGAACAATTTCTTTTTGTTAGTGATTTCCAGTTTTATTGTATTATGACCAGTACTGTCCTTTGTAATATTTTTGTCATGGAAAGTTTTTTTCTTTCTTTCCAAGTTTTTATTTAAATTCCAGTTAGTTATCATATAGTGTTATATTATTTTCAGATATAGAATTTAGTGATCACTTACATACAACACCCAATGCTCATCATAGCAAGTGCCCTCCTTAACCTCCATCACCTATTTCACCCATCCCCCCACCCACCCACCCACCTCCCCTCTGGTAACAATCTGTTTATTCTCTATAGTTAAGAATCTGTTTCTTGGTTTTCCTCTTTTTTCCCCCATGTCTGTTTGTTTTGTTTCTTAAATTTCACATATGAGTGAAATCATATGGTAGTTGTCTTTCTCTGTTATGGAAATTCTTGAGTTTTGTTACCTAAATATAATCAACTTCTGTAAATGTACCCTGGACACTTGAGAAGAATGAGTGGTCTCTATTATCAGCATGTAGAGTTTTGATATATATCCATAAGGTTTATCATATCTATTTTCTACATTTTCTGTTGCCTTTTATTGTCCATCTGATCTGTCTTGGAGTGAGAGAGTTGTATTATTGTGATTCTGTGTCTACTTACACATCCTGTAGTTTTTTCTCATAAAAGTAGTAGGTTAATGGGGGCATGAATATGCATAAGTGTTATAGCTTCAATTTAACTTGTATTGAAAAGTGTTTTAGAACTGAAAAGTGTTCTTTGTCACATTTCATATTTTTGGACTGGTTTTCTGTTTTGTCTGAAATTGCATTACTTGCTGCTCTCTGTTTCTGTTTTCCTGTAATATTTTTGTTCTTCCTTTTATTTTTTAGTCATTCCAAATTACTGTGTTTTAAATATGTCTCCTATGGGCACCTGGGTGGCTCAGATGGTTAAGCGTCTGCCTTCAGCTCAGGTCATGATCTCAGGGTCCTGGGATTGAGTCCCGCATCGGGCTCCCTGCTCCTTGGGAGCCTGCTTCTCCCTCTGCCTTTCTCTCTCGCTCTCTCATGAATAAAAAAAAAAAAAAAAAAAAAGAATCTTAATAAATAAATAAATAAATAAATAAATATGTCTCCTATGTACATCATATAGTGGAGACTTGTTTTCTAAGACAAATTGAAAGCAATTTATTTTAATGGGTGAATGAAGTGAGTTTAATATGTTGCTATGATTCATATGTTTGATCTCAATTCTGCTATAATGTTTTATAATTATACATATTTTGTTTTTTTGCTATGCTTTATTTTCTATGAGATATTTATTATTTTACATAAGTATATTAAGATGTGAATACATATATGAATATATAATAATACATATATATTTATTTATTTATACTTAAAGTTTTAGATTACCTCAGACCCCTGCTTGCTTCTTTAACCTTTTACTATCTGGCTTATTAATTTTTATCCATATCTTTTGACACCCCTTTTTTCCTAATATAATGAACTTCATTTTCCTTTGCTCTACTTCCCTATCCTTATTTTTTTTAAGTTATATTATTTCTAACTTCATTACAACACATAACATTTGTACATTAGTCTTCCTCTCTGTTTTTCACCTTTCTGTTAGTATTACATGTACATTTTATATTATTTTAAAAAGTTCACCCTCAGTTCGTTTGCTGAAGTTTTCTTAGTTGTTACTTTGGTAGATAAAGCTTTTCCTCTAGTAGATTACTCAAGAAATGTTTATGGGTATTGAATTCACCTTTTTCTCTTTCTGTTTTTACTTGTAATTTATTTTTTAAAGGAAAACTGGTAGTCTTGTAAACATGTTCATAGTTGGATTTCAATGATTTTACCCTCATGGGGGAGTTCAACAAGTCCTTCTGTTCTCTGTATTTCCTGTAAACCGAGAGTTGATAGAGAATCTTGATCAGATTCAGATTCAGTTTGAAATACTGGCCTCTGCTTTGTGTTCATTGGCCGACCACTGGTGATGCTATATATGGACCCTTTATAGTAGTTTTATGGTAATTTTTATAAAAATATTTAACTGTTCATTGAAAAATGCATGAATAAATAAATATTATAGGTCTGTGATATTATGACTATTTAACTGAGTATTTATTCTCTTTCATTTAATTTAGTATGAACTCAGAGACATTAAATAAATGACCTTAGTGATGAGACTGATGGGAAAGAGCTCAGAATTTAAACCCATCGGGCTTTGTGCTAAAGACCACGTATTTAATCACTAGGCTCTACTACTTTTCACATTTCCTAGACATTGATATAAAATTCATATCACACATAGTAGGTTTTATATTCTATCTACTGTTTATCCAATTCACAGTATATAAAATGTAGAACAACAGAAAAAAGATATGTATTAGATGAGAAGGATTTTTTTATTTCCTAAATCTAAGTTATTAGCAGCTGTCTTCCTCCCAAATGAGAGCAGTGTCCTCCAACTTTATGCAAAGTGCATAAGAAAAACAGTGAGATATATCCCCTAGAAGAGTACTAAGGATGCTGGTAGAGTGAGAGTTAGGGTAAGAGTTGGACTCTGGTTAAGAGAGCAAAGATTTGAAACCAACTCTTGAGAAAAACAACATAATTAATTTATAACTTTGTAGTTCAAGAAATAGTCTATCCTTGACTCAGGGTAGAAATACTGGCCTTCTGCAAGAATAAATAAGGAAATATTTCTTTGAGATCTAGAAACTGGTAATATATAAATGAGAGTATAAATCTCAATCTGAAGACTGGAGAATGAGGCAGGATCCATCTTCCTTTTATAAGGCTCTGATGTCTGAAAGACCTGGGTATGCATAAAGTCAAAGGAGAAGGTTACTCAGGGACTCTTACAGAGATATTTGTGAAAGATGGCAGACTCAAAAGCTATGTGCATGCAACAGACATTTCTTTGTTCATACATGGTCAATTCAGATAATTGTTCATCTCCTGCCCATTCAGAGCTACAGAAGACGTGAAGAGATTTTTTTTGACACCTAGAAAAGTGGTCTGTAATGAAAATTGGCTCAAACCCATCTGATATTAGTTTTACAAGAGCAAACAAATGTTTTTAGAAATGCATGATAAATATCATTAATTCATATGAGCACTCTACCCATTAATTAAGGCTCTTCTTTAGTCTATTTAAATGAAGTGATCCAGAGTCTTCTAGGATACAGAAGAACTGAGAGGTTCTATTTACTAGTTCACATGAGTTCAACATTGGGCCTTGAATTATATATTTCACACACCAAAGGAATATATGGGAATTCTTTTTTTTTAAAATTACAACCCAAAAATGAAAATCAAAAAAAAAAATTCTTCCTGAATTCAACCAGTGTTTAAAAATATCCTGAAAGTGATTTGGGTTCCTACTTTGGAGAAATCATTAAAAAAGAAAAAGAAGAAATTTGGCCAACATGGGTGTATCTGAGTTCCAGAAAAATTGAGTTTCCATCTTGGAAAAGAGGCTATTTTCTTTGATGCTTTTAGGTATTTCTTTTCTACAACTAAGATGTGTATTTAAGTGAGAACAGGAAAGAGAAATGTACTCTTGTTCCTGATAAAATTTAAAGTAAATTGGTGGGCCTTCTGAAAATTTATTGTCCATATCTACCAAGAATTCTGTGAGTCATACTTAAAAAAGTAGACAACCACGGAATAAAAGAACTGTATTCTGGGGATATATCTTGCTGCTTATTTTTTCTATTCCCTTAAAGAAGCCAGGATAAGAAATTCTTTCTAATCTTGCCTTGTGGAACAAATTATTATATTTTCATGACAAGTAAGTAGAAATTGAATTGAAGGTCCTGGGGAATCTCACAAAATTCTCAGTCTCATGGCATAGCAGAAATGGTTTCAAACTTAAGCTAAATGGCTCTAAAAATATAATGAGCTTGAGATTTTATGACATTGTGTATCCCTTTTAGATCACATGACAAAGGGATAATAAATAACGACCTACTAAAATGGGGGTAGAGAACTGATAAAACACAAAACAAATGTTAGTTAACTTAAGCTATGTTTCTGCTGCCTCTGGCATAGTAAAAATGCAACAACAACAACAACAACAAAAAAACAATAAAAACTGAAAACAAACATTTCAAAAAATATTTTTAGCAATAAATGAGTTTTTTATCACAAAAGAAATAAAGGTAAAAAAGTTTTCTTAATATAAAATATATTCCCCCTTCTTTTATTTTGTTCTCATTTTTTTCTGTTACCATTTCATTACTACTCAATCATTCAGCTTTGTGATTTGAATCTTGTATACTGCTTATTCAAGCAAGGTCTTGAAGTTCCTCAACTTTGAATTTCAGTTAAATTACCCTTAATTATGATTGCATATTGGCTGCTAAGAAGATAGCAGATACACATGTGACAAACAGATTTCAATTATGAAATTCATCTATTTCTTGCTGTTGAGAGTCTTTATCTATCTCTAGGTGGTATTCTTAAAATTATATCCATTCTTAGGCCTTCCTAAGTTCTTCTGTTATATGTGTTCTCTCCTCTTGAAGTCTGCAGTGACTTTATTATTGATATAATAATTCTTTGCAACCCTTGGATACTGATCATAGTCTTTTTTTTTTTTTTTGAGCTATTTTTAAATTTCACTCACCTTTTCTTGATTAGATAACCTTGAGGCTTAACGGGCTTTTCTCATTCCTGGTTTACACATGTGAAATCATGATGTGCTTCATGCCTAGAACATAGAAGCCTGCCAAGAAATACTGGCTTACATTTCATCGAAGTCTGTGATGAATGAAAAGTCTTGCAGCCAATTTGGTGTTGGATTTCATTCTGTATCTTTGTTTTTGTTAGATCAGGTCTTCTGGCTCTCTGAAGTGTCCAATTTTGTATCATTAAAGGAATTGTTTCATATAGTAATGTGACCCTACCATTAGGATGGTGGAAATAATCTAATTTACTCTTTTCGTATTAAAATAATAATGTAACTGCCGCTTAACATGCAGATCACATGCTACAAATTACATTATCTATATACCATATTATCTTATTTCAGCTTCAAGGAATGCTGTGAAGCAAGAAGAGTAGCTATTGTTAGCCATTTTTTACTTCATTTTATTGGTAAGAACACTGAAACTCAGAGATGTAAATTGATGTGTTGAAGGTCATCCAGCCAAGAAGCAGCAGAGACAAAACTCCAGCTCCAAAGTTTTAGCCTGTGGCCTGGCACTCTTTACTATAACATGCATCCTGCTGGATCACCAGCCCTATAATCTTTAAAAAGAAAAAAAATATTGGCCTATGTTACACCCACCTTCTGCCCATCTTACTGTGGCTTATATTTCAACAATTGAGAAGTATGAGGAATTAAAAAGTATGATGATTGATAACAGCCTATGTTCATAGGCTGGGATTTTGGCATTTCTGAATAAATCAAAGCTCTTTGTCAGGAGATTAGGGAATCATTGGGGCAAAAAAAAAAAAACTGTTTGCTTTAAGTTTCTCAGGGAAAAGAGAACAAACAAATTAAACACATACTGTCATAATGCAAATTACCTTTTGATAACAATCCACATGCTATTTATGAACACTTATTCTTTGCCAAGTAATTTTGGAGGTAGGGCTGGAAGGAACATGAAGGTCAAATAAATTAATTAAAACTATACATGGTGAGGCAATTTCTAAATTCTAATTTTTTAATGAGTTTTAAATATATTAATTGCACTTATCTGGAAATAACTGCAGATAAACTAGAAACAGTAGAGAGAGAGCATGAGAGAGAGAGAAAGCATGAGAGAGAGAGAGAAAGAAAGAGAAAGGGGAGAGTCTTAAATTAAGAAATCAAGGGAGAGTTACACTTGCAGCTAGGAACACTCCAGAGGTGGAATGATCCTTTAAGATTACTTATTCTGATGTTTCCAGTGTACTTATAATGAAGCCAAAGACCACAGAGGGAAAGACCCATGGAGAAAAATTGAAGACATGCCATGGGCAGAAATAGGACTGGAATTCAAATCTTCTGACTTCTGTTCCTTTTCTTTTTCTATGCTGCCTCTAGATGCCACCCCTCTATTTATACAGAGCTTGCTGTAGCAAAGGATCCAGTCACCATTTCTAGCATTTTAGCCAAGACTCAAAAATAGAGGAGGGAGAAAGCTTTGTAGTGGAAGAAAGGGAAGGTTTAGGGTATGATGGGAGACAATTAACGTGGGGAAGCTGAAGACAGGCCATTTAGAAGTAGGGTATCCTATATGATTGGATAGGGGTGCATATTTGGCTTTCTTCAGTTGGTTATAAATCAAAAGTGGGACAAATATTAGGAAAGCTGTTAGTTTTTAAATGTTATTTTTTTTTTAAAGATTTTATTTATTTGACAGAGAGAAACATAGCGAGAGAGGGAACACAAGCAGGGGGAGTAGGAGAGGGAGAAGCAGGCTTCCCGCTGAGCAGGGAGCCCGATGCGGGGCTCAATCCCAGGACCCTGGGACCATGACCTGAGCCGAAGGCAGACGCTTAACGACTGAGCCACCCAGGCGCCCCGAAAGCTGTTAGTTTTTAATCAAGTCTTGGCCATTTGGGGATTGCTGTATTTATGGGTTATTGTTTGGCTTTATGAACTGGTTGCTGCAGATAGAAGTCTAATTTCCTTTTATTGTTACTGTAGATAGTAGGTTGGCTTCCTGGGCTGATTCCTACAGTTTACAAAGTTCTGTTTTTTATACAGTGTGGCCATTGATTGTTTTTATACTCAGTCTTTTAGTCCCCCCTTTGGATCTCTTACTTGCAAGAGGTTGATCAATTCAGGGACAGCTGGAGATCCTATCTTTACCTTTTAGAGATTGCTCAATTATCTTTATAGTCAACTGTATTATAAGATCTTCTTGACATTTTGTAGCTATCCAGTCATCATGGTGATCATCTGATGAGAGAACAACTACATAGAAACATTTAAAACACTGAATAGAATGCAGCAGACCAGTATTATGACCCTATGACAGAAACAAGGACAATTAATAGTCTCTATAAGGTGCTTCAGATGCCATTTGCCCAACTCAGATCAAAAGAACAAATTTCATAGGCAGTAAGAACCAGCTTTATAATGCCAAGTAGCTTTTTCCTTAAGACTATCTCATCTTGCCTGTCTCATTGATCCAAGTACAACAGAAGTATTAGCAAAGGCATAGATACTACCTTGACTAGTCAACAAGAAACCTACAGGAATGTGATTCTCCATTACTACTTGTGTCAATGAGTTGAGATTGACTTATATTCCATTTAGGTCAGAAATGGCGTCATTAATAACTTCTGCCAGAGTTAGTGATGGGTGTTTTAAGTTTTGTCTATTTGTATGATTCTCCCCAATAGAAACATTGCTCTGATTGTTTGCATAAACAGTGAGTCAATAATTCCCCCAGGTAGTGTCTCTGAATAGCCAAGAATAGCCTCATTTTGGAGATTTGTCTGAATTGGACTTTCCAGTGTTTGTGATTTGTAGAATTAGAATTAGGGTCTTTGTGTATAAACAAATCACAGAATATTGTTATTAAAATATGTGACATGTTAGTCTAAGGCAAACATGACTAGACATCTGGCCACAAAAGAAGTTATATCCAGTAAGGGCTTATGGATATCCAGAAATAAAGGAGTTGTTGACAACAAAGGATCAGACCCTTGGTGCATTAGCTGGGCTGCATAGTTGGATCCCTGTTAGTCTCTTCTAGGCAGTATTTTGTCCATCTATAAGGTTATTGAATTCATTTTTAGAATTATCTACAGTCTAATAAATAGATTGTAAAAACTTTTTCTAGGAGAGAGAGATACTTTTGTGTCACAGGTTGATTTATTTAAGGTCAGTCACCCATGTAGGTTAAAATGGAAACACATCAATTATGATTCACTGTGATCTCATTTGATAAAACTGAAATTGTCCAGTTTTCCATCATAGGGAGCTGGTGAAAGTGACATATCCAAAAGTTGGTAAGATTGAGAGATGTGGCTACTGTTTGGAATAATATAAGGATGGCATTAGAATGAGTATGTTCTGACCTAATAGTTACAATAAGAAAGGAATAAAAGAGAAAAAGAGCCATTATGGATGAACAACAAGGTATCTATAGAGAATGATAATAATTATTGTAAACAGACATATTTTAATTTTTTTAAAAAAGGAAGTAGATAGGGATCTTGGTCTGACATAGTGGATGGTTTTATCATCTGCTTATTCCAAAGGTCTTGGGTCAGGTGTCTGCTTTTGGAAATCATAGGTTTCTGGAGAATTTCTGAGAATCTTCAGTTTGAGGTTCCCTGTTGGTATGACTTTCAATTTCTCCTTAGTTGTGAAACATGAATCCAAGGACTGACTTCCTGGTGTTTCACTGCAGTGTTTCTTATTAACAATGCCTGATCTTTATCCCTTCTAGTGAATTCCAGAACAGTTTTGGGGGTTTTGTTGTTGTTTTTTTTTTCTTCTCTGATGTCTCTTCCAATGGATAAAATCTTTTGATTGAAGATCATGAAAAGACTGTTAGGAGAATGTTTAGGAAGGTGGCCTTAATCTGTTGGTGATAGGAATGGATGCAAAATTTTGCCATGTCTGCATGAAATAAGACAAGGTCTAAGATCAGAAGTGAGATCCCAAGACACATAGGCCTACCCGTTACCAATTCATAGGGGAAGTAGACCTTTCCCACACTTACAAAGGAGTGGACTATATGCATAAGGGCTAGCCAGGAGTACCTTTGGCCAAGGGAGCTCAAGGGTTTCTTAAAGTTTTGCTAATTTTAATTAAAATGCTCTTTGTCCTCTCATCCTTTCCAGAAGATTATAAATGTAAGGTCAATGCAGTTTATGACTAAGGGGTAATGCCTTACAGTGTTCTTTCATAAAGGTTCCCATAAAATATGTCCCTCAATCACTTGATATAAAAGTTGGGATGCCCCAGGTTGCAAAGAAAAAACTAAGCAGCTTTTTAGTGGTTGCAGGAGCTGTAGTTTTTTTTGTCAAGGAAGTTGCTTCACCTCATCCTGAAAATATATATGTTAACTAAAAACATATTCAAATCCAGTGTGGGGTAGATGTTAGATAGATAAATGTTTTAGATAAATGTCGTTTTGAGAGAAAAGTAATCTCCAATACAGGCCTTATGTATATTAAAAGAAAGATGGTGGTGATATAATATGAACAGTAGAGAACTGTTCCAATGACCACTATTTGTGGCAAATTGGCAGCTGCTAATAATTATGAGGGTACCTTACTAGGGTTACAGGACAAGATATAAGTTTACAATAATTCATATTATAGTATATTATATATGTTATTGTATTTCTAACTCTTATGCTTCCCTGCCCCCCCCAAAAAACATTCATCTTTCCCTTCCTATGGACTAGATTCACATCTGCTTGAGATATAACAGAAAGGCTAATACCATAACATCTTTTATTTCTGCAAGAGTACCCAGTTCTGCTTGTAAGAAAACTTCAAGCTCATAGAAGTATTTTCTAGCCCCATAAATAGTAGGTGAAATAACTGACCTGAGAGTACTTCCCACTGGGTTCCTAGTAAAGGAATATATTTACTAATCTTTGAGAAAGATGAGGAGCTAAATATATCCATATATCCCCAAAATGTTGTCTAGCAATTGTGTTTCTCCATAAAAAAAAAAAAGAAATTGATCAGACAGCCTAAAGAGAAAAATAAGATTCAAACCAAACCAAAATGAAAGAACCCAGTAAAAAACTAATCCAGATTAAGAGAAACCTCTCTCTAATAGTGTTGGCATTATGTATATATGTACAAGTAGTCTAACATCTAGATATTTGGGAATATGATAATGTCTTTCCATCAAAATATTCTGTATAAAAAGAAAATTTAAAATTAATATTGAAAATAAATACATGGTCTTACTAGCTAATGCTGTAAATTAGACTATTCCTCAATAACTGCATTTATGGATACAGATGGGGCAATACATCTCACCTGGTCTTCACCAACAGTTATAAAGTAGTGCCATTGGATGCAAAGGGAAGCTGACCCAGTACTGAGGTGTACACTGTAACACATTTTCATAAATAACAGCTAAAAGCCCCTCCACTATGAAAGCTTGCTTAACTTCCCTCCTCTGTTATCTAATGCTGAGTTTCCACCACTCTTGTGAATTTTTATTTATTATGTTTATAATTATATATTTCTTTCATTATCTGCTAAGTATTCCATTGTCTGTAGGTGGGTGCAATTTTATTTATCTTCAAACTTAATATTGGTACTATATTTGGGATATGTTAAGCAATCAGAATCTATTGATTCAATGAGGGGGTTTTCCTACCACAATTACAATCTTCAGTTACAATTTCATGTTATGGTCTCATAAAGTGAAACACTTCCTTTAGTTCATTTGATATTCAAAGCTGTTGCATGAGGTAGATCAGTCAAAGTTCATTGGCCCCATTTGATATGTTAGAAGATAGACCCAAGAGTTAAGGTGCCTTTTCAAGTTATCATTACAAATAAGTGACTTTCTAAATCAAGATAACTATTTGATTCCTAATACAGTGGGCACTTCCTACCACTTTACTGTGCATAAAATAAGTAGCACAACATTAAGACCATTGTTTATCTTACTATGTTAGACAATGAATAATATTATACTATCAGTTTAGCACTGAGACTACTAAGAGTAAATACTCACCTAAATCTGTTATCCTTATGAGTTTACAGTGTTTCTGATATTAGCACAGATGTTTGTCCCTTGTAATTATATAATCCTTAATAATGCACTTGAATGTACTAACACCATGAACCATATGAATCTCTGAGGGAGGAGGCCACATTATCTCAGGGAACAAGTAGAGGTAGAAAATTAAGAATACGCCTTCCTACAACAGGGCCCTCAGAGAGAAGAGTATGCATTTGTCACCAAGCTACTTGAGGGCACCACATCTCAGGACATGGCATTTTTGTTTCATATTCTACCATGGAATAAAAACTTTACATTCTTTTTCAGTGTTCTTCCAGGATTCCAAAATATGTTTCCTAATATATCTTCTCTGCTTAAAATGCTCTGGTCTTTCCCTCTCCCAGACTATAGTATCCTCTTATTATCTTGTCCTAAATTTCCCACCCGGTTTCATACCCCAAATTTCTACCACCCACGAGCTCCAGTAGTCATTGAGAATAGTCCATTTACTCTCCCTATGACTTTCCAACCCTACTCCCTATGACTTTCCAACCCTGCTCATCCCCAGTACTTTCATTCATCTTTTCCTTTTGGTAGATGATCTATTTCATGTAGAATTTCTCCTTTCCCAGTTCTCTGAACAGTAAGCTGCTACAGTTTTGCTCAGTGGTCACTTGGGATACTACACAATCCCCCCCAGACAGCTGAAATTTCCTTTTAGTATTCAGTGAGTCTTACCTCAATAAGACTAAAACCTTGGGGTATAAATTTGTGTCTTTTTGCCTTTTTCTCTCAAGGAACTTAAATAGGGTCTGAAATTAGAAAACATAAATATATAT
Source organism: Mirounga leonina (assembly GCF_011800145.1). Taxonomy (NCBI): domain Eukaryota; kingdom Metazoa; phylum Chordata; class Mammalia; order Carnivora; family Phocidae; genus Mirounga; species Mirounga leonina. The sequence continues at coordinate 34,747,484 of NW_023270305.1, read as the reverse complement.
TTCTTCATGAATCAATTGATTGCCCCAGTTCCCAATAATCAGCAAAGGAGCTACATAAAGTGAAAGGACTGTCATGCATGGCTGACATACTATGTAGCACAAAGGTTAGGACATGGACTTTAGAGTCAAACTCCCTAAGTTTAAGTTCTGGTTCTGCTGTTACCTACTGTGTTTTGAGTTAATCTCTCCATGCCTTAATTTCCTTACTTGTAAATTGGATAATAGCAATATCAGTTATATATGGCAATTGTAAAAAGGAAATTAATACATCACAAAAAGTATGGGATGCCTGGGTGGCTCAGTAGGTTAAGCATCCAACTCTTGATTTTGGCTTAGGTCATGATCTCCGGGTCATGAGATCAAGCCCCACATCACTCTTTGTGCTGGGCCTGGAGCCTGCTTAAGATTCTCTCTCCCTCTCCCTTTGCCCCTCCCCCCACCCATGCCCCACTCACTGTGCTCTTTCTGAGAATACGGTTCTATTTTTCTGTAACATATCTCACCTCTGCCAAATCATTCTGCTTGGGAAACCCCTCATTCATTCATCAAGGCTCAAATCAAATATGCTCTGTTATTTCAAGGCATTTTCTATTTTCTTTTCCTTTTTTTTTTTTGGTATAAGCAAGTATTTATTTTTTATTTTTTTATTACATTATGTTAATCACCATACATTACATCATTAGTTTTTGATGTAGTATTCCATGATTCATTGTTTGTGTTTAACACCCAGTGCTCCATTCAGTACGTGCCCTCTTTAATACCCATCACCAGGCTAACCCATCCCCCCAACCTCCTCCCCTCTAGAACCCTCAGTTTGTTTCTCAGAGTCCATAGTCTCTCATGGTTTGTCACCTCCCGCCAAATCCCCCCCTTCATTTTTCCCTTCCTACTACATTCTTCTTTTTTTTTAACATGTAATGTATTATTTGTTTCAGAGGTACAGGTCTGTGATTCAACAGTCTTACATGATACACAACGCTCACCATAGCACATACCCTCCCCAACGTCTATCACCCAGACACCCCATGCCTCCCACCCCCCACCACTCCAGCAACACTCAGTTTGTTTCCTGAGATTAAGAATTCCTCATATCAGTGAGGTCATATGATACATGTCTTTCTCTGATTGACTTATTTCGCTCAGCATAATACCCTCGAATTCCATCCACGTCATTGCAAATGGCAAGATCTCATTCCTTTTGGTGGCCGCATAATATTCCATTGTGTATATATATCACATCTTCTTTATCCATTCATCTGTCGATGGACATCTTGGCTCTTTCCATAGTTTGGCTACTGTGGACATTGCTGCTATAAACATCAGGGTGCACATACCCCTTTGGATCACTACATTTGTATCTTTGGGGTAAATACGCAGTAGTGCAATTGCTGGGTTGTATGGTAGCTCTATTTTCAACTTTTTGAGGAACTTCCATACTGTTTTCCAGAGTGCCTGTACCAGCTTGCATTCCCACCAACAGTGTAGGAGGGTTCCCCTTTCTCCGCATCCCCACCAACATATGTCATTTCCTGGCTTGTTAATTTTAGCCATTTTGACTGATGTGAGGTGGTATCTCATTGAGGTTTTGATTTGGATTTCCCTGATGGTGAGCGATGTTGAGCACTTTTTCATGTGTCTGTTGGCCATTTGGATGTCTTCTTTGGAAAACTGTCTGTTCATGTCTTCTGCCCGTTTCCTGACTGGATTCTTTTTTCTTTGGGTGTTGAGTTTGATAAGTTCTTTGTAGATTTTGGATACTAGCCCTTTATCTGATCTGTCATTTGCAAATATCTTCTCCCATTCTGCCGGTTGTCTTTTGGTTTTGTTGACTGTTTCTTTTGCTGTGCAAAAGCTTTTTATCTTGATGAAGTCCCAATAGTTCCTTTTTACCCTTGCTTCCCTTGCCTTTGGTGATGTTTCTAGGAATAAGTTGCTGCGGCCGAGGTCGAAGAGGTTGCTGCCTGTGTTCTCCTCTGGATTTTGATGCATTCCTGTCTCACATTTAGGTGTTTCATCCATTTTGAGTCTATTTTTGTGTGTGGTGTAAGAAATCGTCCAGTTTCATTCTTCGGCATGTGGCTGTCCAATTTTCCCAACACCATTTGTTGAAGAGACTGTCTTTTTTCCGTTGGACATTCTTTCCTGCTTTGTCGAAGATTAATTGATCATAGAGTTGAGGGTCCATTTCTGGGCTCTCTATTCTGTTCCATTGATTTATGTGTCTGTTTTTGTGCCAGTACCATACTGTCTTGATGATGACAGCTTTGTAATAGACCTTGAAGTCTGGAATTGTGATGCCGCCAGCTTTGCTTTTCCTTTTCAACATTCCTCTGGCTATTCGGGGTCTTCTGGTTCCATACAAATTCTAGGATTATTTGTTCCATTTCCTTGAAATTAGTTGATGATATTTTGATAGGGATTTCATTAAATGTGTAGATTGCTCTAGGTGGCATTGACGTCTTCACAATATTTGTTCTTCCAATCCATGAGATTGAATGTTTTTCCATTCTTTTGTGTCTTCCTCAATTTCTTTCATGAGTATTTTATAGTTTTCTTTTTTTTTAAGATTTTATTTATTTATTTGACAGAGAGAGACACAGAAGAGAGGGAACACAAGCAGGGGGAGTGGGAGAGGGAGAAGCAGGCTTCCTGCAGAGCAGGGAGCCTGATGCGGGGCTCAATCCCAGGACCCTGGGATCATGACCTGAGCTGAAGGCAGGCGCTTAATGACTGAGCCACCCAGGTGCCCCATTTTAGAGTTTTCTGAGTACAGATTCTTTGCCTCTTTGGTTAGATTTATTCCTAGGTATCTTATGGTTTTGGGTGCAATTGTAAATGGGATCGAATCCTTAATTTCTCTTTCTTCTGGCTTGTTGTTGGTGTATAGGAATGCCACTGATTTCTGTGCATTGATATTATATCCTGCCACTTTACTGAATTCCTGTATGAGTTCTAGCAGTTTTGGCATGGAGTCTTTTGGGTTTTCTGCATAAAGTATCATATCATCTGCAAAGAGTGAGAGTTTGAATTCTTCTTTGCTGATTCAGATGCCTTTTATTTCTTTTTATTGTCTGATTGCTGTGACTAGGACTTCTAGTACTATGTTGAATAGCAGTGGTGATAGTGGACATCCCTGCCGTGTTCCTGACCATAGGGGGAAAGCTCTCAGGTTTTCCCCATTGAGAATGATATTCACTGTGGGTTTTTCATAGATGGCTTTTATGATATTGAGGTATGTACCCTCTATCCCTATACTCTGAAGAGTTTTGATCAAGAAAGGATGCTGTACTTTGTCAAAAGCTTTTTCTGCATCTATTAAGAGGATCATATGATTCTTGTTCTTTCTTTTGTTAATGTATTGTATCACACTGATTGATTTGCAGATGTTGAACCAACCTTGCAGCCTAGGAATAAATCCCACTTGGTCATGGTGAATAATCCTTTTAATGTACTGTTGGATCCTATTGGCTAAAATTGTGGTGAGAATTTTTACATTCATGTTCATCAGGGATATTGTGTCCTTAATTCTCCTTTTTGATGGGGTCTTTGTCTGGTTTTGGAATCAAGGTAATGGTGGCCCATAAAATGAGTTTGGAAGTTTTCCTTCCATTTCTATTTTTTGGAACAGTTTCAGAAGAATAGGTATGAATTCTTCTTTAAATGTTTGGTAGAATTCCTCTGGGAAGCCATCTGGCCCTGGGCTCTTGTTTGTTGAGAGATTTTTGATTACTGCTTCAATTTCCTTAGTGGTTATAGGTGTGTTCAGGTTTTCTATTTCTTCCTGGTTCAGTTTTGGTAGTTGATACATCTCTAGGAATGCACCCATTTCTTCCAGATTATCTAATTTGCTGGCATGGAGTTGCTCATAATATGTTCTTATAATTGTTTGTATTTCTTTGGTGTTGGTTGTGATCTCTCCTCTTTCATTCATGATTTTATTTATTTGGGTCATTTCTCTTTTCTTTTTGGTAAGTCTGGCCAGGGGTTTATCAATCTTATTAACTCTTTCAAAGAACAAGCTCATAGTTTCGTAGATCTGTTCTACTGTTCTTTTGGTTTCTATTTCATTGATTTCTGCTCTGATCTTTATTATTTCTCTTCTCCTGCTGGGTTTAGGCTTTATTTGCTGTTCTTTCTCCAGCTCCTTTAGGTGTAGGGAGAGGTTGTGAATTTGAGACCTTTCTTGTTTCTTGAGAAAGGCTTGTACTGCTGTATACTTTCCATTTAGGACTGCCTTGGATGCATCCCAAAGATTTTGAACAGTTATGTTTTCATTTTCATTTGTTTCCATGAATTTTTAAAATTCTTCTTTAATTTCCTGGTTGACCCATTCATTCTTTAGTAGGATGCTCTTTAGCCTCCATGTATATGAGTTGTTTCCAACTTTCCTCTTGTGATTGAGTTCTAGTTTCAAAGCATTGCGGTCTGAAAATATGCAGGGAATGATCCCAGTCTTTTGGTATTGGTTGAGACCTGATTTGTGACCTAGGATGTGATCGATTCTGGAGAATGTTCCATGGGCACTAGAGAAGAATGTGTATTCTGTTGCTTTGGGATGGAATGTTCAGAATATATCTGTGAAGTCCATTTGGTCCAGTGTGTCATTTAAAGTCTTTTATTTCCTTGTTGATCTTTTGCTTAGATGATCTGTCCATTTCAGTGAGGGGGGTGTTAAAGTCCCCCATTATTATTGTACTGTTGTCAATGTGTTTCTTTGGTTTTGTTGTTAATTGCCTTATATAATTGGCTGGTCCCATGTTAGGGGCATAGATATTTACAATTGTTCGATCTTCTTGTTGGATAGACCCTTTAAGTAGGATATAGTGTCCTTCCTCATCTCTTATTATAGTCTTTGGTTTAAAATCTAATTTGTCTGATATAAGGATTGCCACCCCAGCTTTGTTTTGGTGTCCATTAGCATGATAAATGGTTTTCCATCCCCTCACTTTCAATCTGGAGGTGTCTTTGGCTCTAAAATGAGTCTCTTGCAGACAGTATATTGATGGTTCTTGTTTTTTTATCCAATGTGATACCCTGTGTCTTTTGATTGGGGCCTTTAGCCCATTTACATTCAGGGTAACTATTGAAAGATATGAATTTAGTGCCATTGCATTGCCTGTAAGGTGACTGTTATTGTATATTGTCTGTATTCCTTGCTGCTCTGTGTTACTTTGAGGCTCTCTCTTTGCTTAGAGGACCCCTTTCAATATTTCTTGTAGGGCTGGTTTTGTGTTTGCAAATTCCTTTAGTTTTTGTTTGTCCTGGAAGCTTTTGATCTCTCCTTCTATTTTCAGTGATATACTAGCTGGAGATAGTATTCTTGGCTGCATATTTTTCTCATTCAGTGCTCTGAATATATCCTGCCAGTCCTTTCTGGCCTGCCAGGTCTCTGTGGATAGGTCTGCTGCCAATCTAATATTTCTACCATTGTAGGTTACAGACCTCTTGTCCCTAGCTGCTTTCAGGATTTTCTCTTTGTCTCTGAGACTCATTTTACTATTAGATATTGGGGTGTTGACCTATTTTTATTGATTTTGAGGGGGGTTCTCTGTGCTTCCTGGATTTTGATGCCTGTGTCCTTCCCCAAATTAGGGAAGTTCTCTGCTCCAACATACCTTCTGCCCCTCTCTCTCTTCTTCTTCTGGGATCCCAATTATTCTAATATTGTTTCATCTTATGGTATCTCTTATCTCTCGAATTCTGCCCTCATGATCCAGTAGTTGTTTATCTCTCTTTTTCTCAGCTTCTTTATTTTCCATCATTTGGTCCTCTATATCACTAATTCTCTCTTCTGCCTCATTTATCCTAGCAGTTAGAGTCTCCATTTTTTTATTGCACCTCATTAATAGCCTTTTTGATTTTGACTTGGTTAGATTTTAGTTCTTTTATTTCTCCAGAAAGGGTTTCTCTAGTATCTTCCATGCTTTTTTAAAGCCCAGCTAGTATCTTTATAATCATCCTTCTGAACTCTAGTTCCAACATCTTACTAATGTCTGTATTGATTAGGTCCCTGGCAGTCAGTACTGCCTCTTGTTCTTTTTGTTGAGGTGATTTTTTCCATCTTGTCATTTTGTCCAGAGGAGAATAGATGAATGAGAGAACAAAATGCTAACAGGTAACAACGACCCCAGAAAAATATGCATTAAACAAATCAGAGGAGACCTGAAACTGGGGGAAAAGAAAGGGAAAGAAAGAAAAAAGAAAAAGATTAAAAAAAAAGAAATATGATTAAATATGATCAGGCTGGTGCATAGATCAGTGCCACACACTAGATTTTGGGCGTATTTTGGTCTGTTAATAGAAATTGCCTCCCAGAATTTTAAGAAAAGAAAAGCTTATATATGTACAAAAATAAGGGTAAATATGGTGAAGCGATGGAATATGACTGTAAGGATGAAAAGTATAAAAGATTTTTTTAAAGGAATTGATAAGAAGTTGATTGAAAAAAGAAAGAAGAGAAATTAAAAAAAAAAAGAGAATGTGATCAGGCAGGAGACTAGAACAAAGCCATACACTATAGAGTTTTAGGGTATATTTTGGTCTGTTAGTAGAAACTGTAACCCAAAATTTTAAAGAGAGAACAACTTATATATATACCAATAATAAGGTTAACTACTATGAAGGGATAGAATATATCTCTAAAAATGAAAAATAAAAAAGATTTTTAAAAAAGGGATTGATTAAGATGTTGGTTGAAAAAGGGAAAAAGAAAAATTCAAAAAAAAAAGATAAAATGAAAAATTAAAAAAATTAACTTTGAAAGACTAAAGAATCGGAGGGGGAAGAAGCCATGAATTCTATGTGCTGTATTCCCTTAGTGCTGGCATTCTGCCGTTCTCATTGATCGGTAAACTTGGTCTTGGCTGGCTCTTCTTGGTGATCTTCTGGGGGAGGGGCCTGTTGCGGTGATTCTCAAATGTCTTTGCCGGAGGTGGAAATGTCCTGCCCTTGCCAGTCTGGGCTAAGTAATCTGCTCGGGTTTGCTCTCGGGAGCTTTTGTTCCCTGCAAGCTTTCTGTACAGCTTTGGAGGATGAGACTGAAAAAGGTGGGCTCCCAATCTCTGCCCGGAGGAGCCGAGAACTCGGGGCCCCACTCCTCAGTGAGCCCCCAGAGAAAGCAGTCCATCACTCCTATCTCCCCAGTCTCCGGCCGCACTCCATGCTTACCCAGCCTGTGACCGAGTGTTTCTATCTCTGACACATGACCCTGTGTGGAGTCTCCAAACACAGCAGATTCCTGTGGTGCACTCCCACGCTGCTCCTCCCAGGGGAGGAAGGGGAATCTCTCCGGGTCTACCACTTGTTGGGCCCCTGCTGGAGGAGCAGTGGCCTGACTGTACCATGGATCATGGTTTATGGCAACACCAAGCTGAGAGCCCACTCCTTGGCTCCATCTCTGCAGCCGGCTTCCCTCCTCCGATATCTCGGAGCTCTGCCGCACTCAGGCACCCCCGGTATTCCTGTGACCCTGAGGGTCCTGAGCCCACACTGTCCCAGCGAGGGTTCCACCCCTCTCTTAGCCACTGGAGCAACGTCCCTCAGCAGAGCGGACTTTTAAAAGTTCTGATTTTGTGCTCCATGGCTCTATTACTTGCCAGAAGCAGCCAACAGAGGCTTCCTCCCCCTGCCGTCTATCTTCCCAAATATCGCCTCGGATTCACTTCTCTGCATGTCCTACCTTCCAGAAAGTGGTCACTTTTCTGTTCAGAGAGTTGCTGCTATTCTTTTCTTAGATCTCCTGTTGAATTTGTAGGTGTTCAGAATGGTTTGATCCCTATCTAGCTGAATTCCTGGGTCCGGTCGAAATTTAGGTCTCCTATTCCTCCACCATCTTGCTCCTCCCCCTCAAGGCATTATCTATTTTCTTTGATGTCCAATGCTGTGGCTACTTAGAATGTTTGACTATTTAAATTTAAATTAATTAAAATTAAATTTAATTAAATTTTAGTTCTTCAGCCATGCTAGTCACATTTCAAGTGCCTCATAGCCACATGAAGATAGTGACTACCATACTGTGTAAGATCAATTATAAGACATTTCCATCATTACAGAAAGTTATGTTGGACAGTGTTTTACCTAAGACAGACTGGAAAATTGTTTCAGTAATATAATAAGCCTCTGAAATACTGAGTTTTTATTTTATTTATATACATATACAAAAATGCATATATTCACATAAATATGTGTGTGTAAAGGATATATATACACACCCTTAACATATACATAAATGTATATTTTATATATGTATATATTGTGTATATATAATATACATAATTATATAAGGGATATATCTATTCTTTATATGAGGCTTTATGTTCCTCATGATAAGCAAAATTATCTTATTAATTTTGTGTAAGGTATCTTATTAATTTTGTCTCAATATCCAGTAGTGTTCATGATGCATATAGAAAACACTTCAAAATAATTGTGAAGGAAGCAAATGAGTTGGTCAATGAATAATCAATATTTTAAATTAAAATAACAGTTTTCTTTGGATTCCTAATAATACATACACAAGCCAATGAATTTAAGAAAAACAAATACATAATAGGCAGCAATTGATAGCATAGCATGACATTAGATTATTACTTTAATGACATACTCTGGGGTATATATAAAAAGTTTTAAACCCATGACTTATCTCAGTGGCATACTAAATAATGTATTGCAACTTTTTGCTTTGCAGACAGCTTAGTAGAATTCATCTCATAGAACAATCTCTTCTTATATGATCCATTCCTTTGCACTGTAATTCCTTTTAAAGCTTGCATCTATGTGATCCATATTCATACACTCTTAGAGAGTCTAAATAGTCTTAATGTTTGGATAGTGGCATCTTGATACTTGACCTACACTGACAGTATCTAATCAATCAGTGAAATACTGGCTCACAAGAGAGAGCCAGATAGGGATTAATCTTTGCAGACGGACCTGGAATGGCAGGATACCAATTATAAGGGGAAGTGGTAATGAACATTTTGGAATTTTTATTAAGCATCTAACTTTCCTCCCTGCACAGAAAAGAAGGCATTCTACCCAAGCCAGTCATTTGATAGCCTCTCACAGCCTAACTCCCTAAAAGCCCAAGCTATTTGCAGGGCAGTTTTTTTCCCCTTAAAAAAAAAAAAAAAATATATATATATATATGGCTTGGCTTCAAAGAGATAAAAGCAGTAATTCTTTAGCAAATTATAAGTCACATCAGCTACCAATCACTATTTAAGGAGGAATTATCTTGGAAAAAATAAAGATGGTTGAAAAATATATCTTTGAACATCACTTAGAACAGAAGCAGATTGAAAAGTATGGTCTGCTAAACACATCTCTTCAGTATATCACCCCATATGTTCAGATGGCATGCTACACTACACTCCAGTTTCCAAATTCTAAATTTCTAAAATAGAAGACTTTTTTGTGTGTGTTATATTTAGGCTTAAAAAAATCATTTATAGTGGTGGGTGTATAGAAATTACATCCAAGTATAATTGGTAAACCCAAAAGTGTATTTGTATTTCATGCACTGAGGTGTGTACAACTCATACTCTAAATGGTACTAATATTAATTAATCCTTTTCAAATTTATTTAACCACCCTGTCTCCTCTTAGTTGAAAATATAGCTATCAAAATCCCTTGTGTAGCTATCAAAATCCCTCACCGGGGCATGGGGTTGGGACAGGGGGCACCTGGGTGGCTCAATCGGTTGAGCCATTGACTCTTGGTTTCAGCTCAGGTCATGATCTCGCGATTGTGAGATTGAGCCCCCATTGGGGCTCTTCTCTGAGTGTGGAGTCAGCTTGGGATTCTCTGCCTCTCCCTTTACCTCTTCCCACCCCTCTCTCTCTCAAATAAATTTATAAATTTTTTTATATATATATAAATCTTAAAAAAAAAAATCCCCCACCAGGAATTGCAGGAGGCAGGGGTACTGTCAAAAATTTTATGTTCCGGAGAACCTGGGTGGCTCAGTTGATTAAGCATCTGACTCTTGCTTTCAGCTTGGGTCATGAGATCCAGCCACAGCTCTGGCTCCAGGCTCTGTGCTCAGAGCAAGTCTGCTTAAGATTCTCTCTCTCCCTCTCCCTCTGCCCCTCCACCCCACATGCACACTCTCTCTCTCTAAAAATAAATAAATACAATCTTAAAAAAAATATGTTCCACTTCTTTTCCCTTCAAAAAATATTGAAGCTATGGAGTTGTTTTAGAGTAATCTAGATATTAAATAATTCATTTTATTTTAGAGGTTGGAGGAATCAATGTAGCATTTATCAGACTCAGACTTGAGGGTCAAAATAAAAGGAAATCCTGTGTTTACAAAATAAATAGGTGCATTTGCTATAGACCAAAGCTTCCTCCTTTTTAGGGTACAGATTTTGTGTTAGTATAAACCAATTAGCAAATTCATGTAGGCGGTGATTCATATTCAACTCTCTCCTTTTATCATGTCTGAAATGAATCTTTCCTTTATTTTTTAATTTCTTTTTAATTTTATTTCTTTTTTGAAATGAATATTTCCTTTAGTTCATCCACGTACAAATGCCCCTTTTCCCTAGACCAACATTATTCAAGTACCTTAAGTTGTAATAGGGACTGTCCTTGGTTTCTACCAGGCAGCCTTTTTTCCTGGTAGGGACTTATTACCTGGACCTAGTCTTTATCTTCTTATGTCAAGTAATAGTAACATGTATGTATTTGGTAAACAATCATGTTGGGACCTGCTCTTTGATTTCAATTTGTATTGACTTGATTCAGTTCATCTCAGTACATTAATTTGTTATTAATAATTTCTTTAACAATATAATTAATGCTAATAAATAAAAGTAAGGCAATGACTCATGCAGATTTTGAGAGGCTCCAAATATAAAATAAAATGAATAAATCTCTGATGATGGGAATTTCAAGTTCTTTGACAGATTAAAGTAGTAAGATAAGAAGAAATATTTTAGGACACCAAAGAAAAAGAGTTTATAAAAGAGTGTACTAGTGAAAGGATATAAATCTTAATTATCATAATCTACCTGCAGTTTCTAGAAGCTATTTTTGTTCTGAAGTCACTTTTGATTAATCGAATGTTAACCTAGAAATCTTATTTTTGTCTGGTTTCTGGTTACCTGAGAGATCCTTTTTCTCTCTTGCCATTACTGTGGAGATTGAGGTGGTAGTAGCCATTCTTTTATTATTATTATTATTATTATTATTATTATTATTATTTTTCAATTAACCAACATATAGTACATCATAAGTTTTTGTTGTAGTGTTCAACAATTCATTAGTTGTGTACAACACCCAGTGCTCATCCCAAAATGTGCCCTCCTTAATACCCATCACCCGGTTACCCCATTCCCCCACCCCTTCCCCTCTGTAACCCTCAGTTTGTTTCCTGGAGTCCAGAGTCTCTCATGTTTTGTCTCCCTCTCTGATATCTTCCCATTCAGTTTTCCCTCCCTTCCCCTGTGGTCCTCCACTCTATTCGTTATGTTCCACATATGAGTGAAACCACATGATAATTGTGTTTCCCTCCTTGACTTATTTCACTTAGCATAATCCCCTCCAGTTCCATCCATGTCGATGCAAATGGTGGGTATTCATCCTTTCTGATGGCTGAGTAATATTCCATTGTATATATGAACCACATCTTCTTTATCCACTCATCAGCTCCTTCCACAGTTTGGCTATTGTGGACATTGCTGCTATGAACATTGGGGTGCATGTGCCCCTTTTTTTCACTCCATCTGTATCTTTGGGGTACATACATAATAGCACAGTTGCTGGGTCATAGGGTAGCTATTTTTAACATCTTGAAGAACCTCCATACTGTTTTCCAGAGTGGCTGCACCAGCTCGCAGCAGCCATTCTAATACACCACCTGAGGTAGCGTTTCATATGCTTGGATTCCAGGGAACAGAGGGCTAGATGAAGCTCTTCTCTTTCATTTCTTACCTCATTTTCAACTTGGCAAAACCCACACCAGACTCTCTAAAGACACAGGATGATAAATACCTTTGGTTGTTTTCTTTGCAAATTATTTGGGAAGGTCTGTTGGGAGGGAAGCTAAACATAATTTGACTTTTGGATCTCTTAGTTTCTACTCCTTAAGCACCACAGGCCTTATCAATTATGAAGGGAAAAAACCCTACATAAAACATGTATTTAGGCAAAAAATAAATAGATGAAACCTTTCTTTCCTCCCTATTCTTTAACTGTCCCTTATAAATTTGTATTTATTACTGTTTTGAGACTCTAATTGGTATATTTGCATATTGACAGTTTAACTCAGTATTACAGTTTCCTTGTAAGAGAAGGTACTTGTTATATTTTCATTGATATAATTAGAAAATTTACATACTGACAGACCTTAGAAGATTCTACCTGGAACATATCCTTTACATTTATTTGAATATTGTTCTAAGACTCCAGGATTGCCCTTTTGTGTGTGAGGTAGTTTCCCAATATTTAGCATGCCCTGGTATACCCTCTGGAGGTGTTTCAAGTCCTCTGCTTCCAGCACTTGATTTATCTCCCTTTGTGAGTAGTCTGTCATGTATAATATAGTGCTGATGTTTGGTTTGTTTAATGAACTGGTGCACAATTGATGCTGCTTTCACAAGCCACTTAAACAAAGAAAATGATATCCTTTGTGTGCAGGAGGCCCATTTGAAACAGTGCATTTTTAGGGTGTGATTTTATGGAAAGTTGCATGAACCATAAGAGAATGCTAAGTAAAAATGAATAACATATTTTCATTAAAAGTTTCACCTTTAAGTTTTGTCCTTAAAATGCAAGCTATGCAAAATCCAGAAAGTAACTTACATTTATATTAGTATTTCTTTTGTATGAGCCTATGTATAGTCAAGACAGAAGTTTACAGGATGTTTCCTTTCAAATAAAAAGAAAACAGATAAAATATATTGTTGCTTGTTAGTGCTCCTGAGCTAAACACATTTGATAATCTTGTATATGAAGAATTTTCTTTATGAACTATTTATTATATAACAAGAGAATAAATTACCAAATCTATATTTGAAGTTTCAAAAGAGCTAGATGAATAACGAATAGAAAGAAGAAAACAGTAAGAAAATTAAAAAAAAAAAAAGGAAAGAGAGAAAAAGAAAAAAAGAAAAAGGCAATAATAAGAAATTCCTTCTTAGATCATGACCATGATTTTACAAGTATATAAGGTGGTCTCTAACATGGGATGAAACTATCAATCTCCATTGACTGGAAGGGAGTTCACCACTTCTTCCTCCTATTGAATTGATTTGTCAAATTAAGGATATTTTAATAGGCCACCATCACAGAAGCTGGGCCTTTTGAATGTACAGCAAAGGCATTAAAGGGAGACCACAGAGTAGATAATGTGTTTGGACTTGCTGCCTTTCATATAGACCACCCAGGTGATGAGAGTGAGCTTCTACTTCACCTTGTAGGAAGGACTACTTTCTGTACTTGCTCTTGTTCTCCCTCTCATTCTTGGTTCTTGAGGTCCTTGTTTGTTTTTTTTGCCTCTTCTCTTTCACCTTTACTAAAGATACCAGGGAGGGCTCTATTCTCATTTAAGAGGAAATGTTCCCCCCACCTTCTCTGTCAGTCTAGAAGATCTAATAATAGCAAGAGTGAGACATAGAGAAAGAAGACCTAAGACCTTTCTTATTTGCTATCCCCACACATTTTGGAAAGCTCATTTGGTCTAGAATTCAAAAACACCAGTTGGTTTAGGATTTGAGTTCAATTCAGCTAGTAAGTGAATATGTATTAATTCCAAATATTTCATCAAGAATATCACAGAGTTATTAGTGGAAGCTAGAAAACTGGATTGGATTGTTTCTACATCTTGCTTATCCAAATCCCGTCTTTCAATATCTTTACAACTCCATAAATCAAAATGTTCCACTGAGCTTTCAGTCCCATATTATTAAATTTAGAGAAAGAGTTTACCGAGTTGTCAACAATTTCAATTCAAGCTTTTGCTCTTCCATGATGGAGAACAGTAGAAGATCATTTTTATAGAGGTAACTCAATTCTTTGGTAATTTTATTTATGTCGCTATCTCCTGTCTCTTGTTTTATTTATTTTAAGATTTCTTTTATTTATTTATTTATTTATTTATTTATTTATTTATTTATTTATGAGAGGGGGAGAGAGACCATGAGTTAGGGGAGGGGCGGAGGGAGAAGTAGGCTCCCTGCTGAGCAGGGAGCCCAGTGCAGGGCTCCATCCCAGGACCCTGGGATCATGACCTGAGCCAAAGGCAGACACTTAACCGACTGAGCCACCCAGGCACCCTGTCTCCTGTTTTAATGTATTATTTTGATGATTCAGAGATCAGAGATACAAGAGGTATTGTGTATTTTGCCCAAAGATAAAATGATACTACCGTATGTAAATGGCATATTGGTTCAACTGCAATATGTGCTTATGCAGGAAGTTGCAACTAAAATGACAAAAATGAAATTTCTACCTCATTTTGACTAGAAGCATATAAGCATGACCTGAAATCATGTTTGTAAAATTTCAAAATTTTGATTAGTTCATATCTTTTTGTATGCCTTTTTCAATAATATTTTGAAACAAAAAAAATAATAATTTTTTGAAACTGTTTTTCAAACCATGCTGTGGTTGATAACTTTCTTGTTGAATATCACTTATTTGGAGGTGCTATTTTTTTTCTCATTTCAAGCATTCTATCTTTTAGATGGAGCCATTCACAAAGGTTTAAATGTAACTGAATTATAAGGTGAGAAAGCAAATTCCCTCACTCAGTATGCAGTGTTTTTTTGTTTTTTTCAGGGGCTTGATATTTAAAAGAAGAAAATTCCTGAAAAAAATACTTTTTTCTTTTGGTTTCACATTCAGTTCTCTGAAACTTGATGTTCTGTGCACTAACCTATAATGCTTCTAATATATGAACCTGAATTTGAACAAAATTGAGATACTTATGCCTTTAAATGTGTACATAAGTATATAGATATATTTGAAAAATTATACTATTTTAATTATATACATGTAAGAAATAATAAATAATCTATATAATTTATAATTTATTTTACACAAAATAAGATACTTCAAAAGTATTGGTGCCACCTAACCACATCTGCAGGTTCCTTCCACTGATGCATTTCAGAGCAAGGGATTTTCACCATTACTCTAATTCTCCTTTACAAATCATTTATCATTTATGCAAAGCAGCTAAAGTATTCAGGTAGCTGAGACAATGAAGAATAATCCTAGCTCAATTCCAGAAATCTTTCTCTTATCTTTCCTCTATTTGATGAAAGCTTTAAGAAGAATTTATGGAATCTCAGTATATGCAAACTGTCTGATCTCTTTAAATAAAGCAACATGTTATGCCACAGAAGCATGGACCAAAAAAAGTATTTTCTGGTGGATATATGAATCAGATTCTTTCATAAAGATGAGAGAATCTAGGTTCTAAATTATGAATGCTGGTTTTGTTGAAGGAAAAAGTGTATTTTCAGACAGATGAGAAAAATACAAAAGCATGCTCCACAGGGATTTATTAAAACTGTTTAGTTCCTAAAGATGACATCTTTGTGAATGTAGATGACACATTATCTTACTCTCAGCAAAAGTCTTCTTGCCATGCACTAACACCAAAGCTGATTGACTGGCTGTTCTCTGGCAACTTAGATGCCTCTTACTGAGATCTAGAAAACTGTATTACTTTGGATGTGTGACATTCTACTTTGCAGGATTCTGAAAATCATCCTCTACCCTCTCTTATCCGAACAAACAAAAATCCCACCAATACCACTGCAATAACAACCACTATCACAACACCATAAATATGGCGACAAGCTATTCTCAGACTATATGCTCAGCTAGTCACTTTGAGCATAATAGTAACTAATTTATTTTAAAAAGTATGCACTAAATTGGGTCCACATATATAATGTATAGAAAATTCCTCTCCATTTTCAAATAACTTGCTAAGATTTTCTATACATAGGGTATACTATTCTAGCAGGAAACTAGATAGTGAAAAAATTTTTTAAATATCTACAGGATTATGATGGTTTCACTTTAAAGAATAGAAGTATGACTCAGGAGAAAGTTGAAAACACTTTGGTTTACAATATATAGTACTGAGTAAAGGAAGAAGAGATCCACATATGTGAGAACTGAAACCGAGATTCCTTCTTGTCCCTTCTGGGACCAGGTATATTTTCTGTACCTCTATTAAATAATATAGAGAAACAGCAAGAATAGCTTAGATACTTCATCCAAGGAATACTTGCTAATGGAAGATAAGACTATGAACCAAATGAATAGGCTAATTATTAAAATTACAGATTGTTCATCAAAGCTTTCTATAAGAATCTCACTGCACTGTGCCCCCAAACTCTAAGTTATTATATCATAAAATTTGCTCAGTCTCAAACAATTCCCTACCACACCAGACCTACCTTAAACCTATCTGGCTCAACGCCTAAAAATACTATAAACTTTCCTGACTTTCTCCTTCTGAGATCTGTTCAGATTCTGTAAATGTCTAATAAACTTATATTTGCTTGACCAAATGGGTTTTTCTGGTAATCTTTTGGTGAATTGATATTTAATAAATCAAATTTCAAGATTCTATTAACATCCTGTTAAGAGAGTCTTGCTGCTGTAGCTCAAGATCCTTGATTTACAAGAGATCATGTGTTTCCGAGCCTCTTGCTTGGTGCTCCAAAAAAAAGATTAAGGTAGATTCTCCATTAAATCTGAGATCCAATTTGTCTTCATCAAGCTCCCAAATGATAAGTTTATTTTGTCTTCTAGGAATAAGGAACAATTTTAGTAATCTTTTGAATATCTATCATATTTGAAAACTTATCTGGCATGGAAAACTGCCTCTTTACTGTTATATAGTTAACAGTAGTGTTAAATAGCACTACTGTTTATCACTCTGTCTTTGCTATTTTTGTTGTAAATATAAAAGAAGAGAAATTTCATAACAAAGAAGGTTAACATAGATCTGCCGAGTCTCAGAAATCTGGCCATGAGAGTTAACAAGATCAACCCTTCTCATCAAACTGACATCTTTATAGGGCAAACCTTGCCTTGGGTTACCAATCAGAATTGTATGAGAACTTGCTCAGCCATCTCATTTGTCCATGAGAGTCTTTGAGACAGAGATCGGCCCCAAACTTCCCTTCTATTGAATATTGCAGATTTTATGAGTCTGCAATTATAGATGGCTAACTATTACCTTAGGGGTCTAAACAACACAAGCAACATTTCAACAGACTATTACCCTACATTCTTAGATTCATCTTGGTCTAGGTTCATGTTCTAGGTTCATGCTAGGGCCAGACTCCTCTAACTTAAAATACTTTTGTACTAAAATTATGATTCATATGCTTATCTTCTTATGTCATAATAAAAAATAATTTAGAACTAGAGTAGTCATTTGGGGAAATTTTGATATGCACATAATTATTCATTTATGAAGATCATTAAAATGAAAAAGGAGTAACATTAAAAAAAAAACTTCAAATCTCTAATAGACTATATTTTTTATTAGAATAAAGATGTTTCCAAAATAAATTTAGATTAAAAATTTATTCTTCAATGAAGTCCTTACCCAAAGCAAATAAACCATTTTAGAAACTAAACCTGTTTCTCTTTTATTCTCCAAAACCACAATCTGTTTCATTGACTTTATTTCATGATTCCCCCGGTCCTGTTCTCTATCCTCCATTGCCTTCTGCTCTTAGCCCTCTTCTCTTCCCTTCTGGCTAGCAAGAAATCCCAGTCTTCCACTGACTCTTAGTGAATAACTATGTTCAAAAGAGAATAAGGTATTTGAGGTTGATTTTTAGCCATAGTTTTGATATGAACTGAAAACCATTGTTAAAAATGTTCTTGCTTTGGGGCACCTGGGTGGCTCAGTTGGTTGAGTGTTTGCCTTCGGCTTAGGTCATGATCCCAGGGTCCTGGGATCGAGCCTGGCTTCAGGCTACCTGCTCAGTAGGAAGTCTGCTTCCCCCTCTCCCTCTGCTCTCTCTCTCTCTCTAATAAATAAATAAAATCTTTAAAAAAATAAAATGTTCTGGTGTCTACACAATTTAGACAGAAATTTACAGAGATTTACAATGTCTCTAGCAGCACATAATCTAGGAGTCCCAATAAATGTTATTTGTTTCACATGTTAGAAGGACAATCAGTGGAAATGATTTGATAGATACTTAAGAAATCATGAAGTTGTAGAAACCAGAAGAGCTTCAAAAAAAATGATAGATGTGTTAGACAAGGTTTTCTAAAATATTTCTAAAATATTTGTAATTAGGGGCACCTGGGTGGCTCAGATGGTTAAGCGTCCGGCTCTTTACTTTTGAGTCATGAGATGGGCTCCGGTCATGATCTCAAGGTCATGAAATTGAGCCCCACGTTGAGCCCCATGTGGGGCTCCATACCGAGTGTGGAGCCTGCTTAAGATTCTCTCTCTGCATCCCCTCTAAAATAAATAAATAAATAAATAAATAAATAAATAAATAAATAAATAAAATCAATTATGAAAATGATTAGAATATAATCCAGTTTTGAGAACAAAGAAAGGCTGGATTAATTGGAACAAATCATGGATAAGCTTCTTAACACCTAAGATAGCATTCAGGAGTAGTGGCTATGACCACAGCTCTGTCCCTCACATTTTGTGAATAGCCTTAAGCTAGTAATAAATGAATAATTATGCAAGAAAAGAAAGAAAAAGATGAGACAACTCCATTATCAGGCCACCCATTTGAACATTTCAAAGAGCAATAAAACAAAAGCCAACTAAGCCTCAGAAGAAACTGATGACCTTAAAGCTAAAAACAACTAGATATTCTATTATTCAGTTATTCTGGATTCAATTATTAAATCCAGGAATTCAACATTTCATAAAGGAACATGTAAAATTATACAGTATATTAATTTCCTGGTACTGCCTTAACAAATTACCACAAACTGGGTGACTTAAAACAACACCCTAAATTCTTTTTCACAATTCTCAAGACCAGATTTTTAAATCAAGGTGTCATCAGGGTTAGTTCCTTCTGGGAACTTGGAGAGAGAATTTTTTCTATGCCTTCCTCTTAGATTCTGGTATTTTCTGGTAATCATTAGAGTTCCTTGGCTCATAGCCATCTCTCTCTCTGTCTTCATATGACCTTTTCCTCTATGTGTCTCTCCTGTGCTTTCTCTTATAATTGCAGGATCCTATTTTTTTTAAGATTTTATTTATTTATTTGACAGAGAGAGACACAGAGAGAGAGGGAACACAAGCAGTGGGAGTGGGAGAGGGAGAGGCAGGCTTCCTGCTGAGCAGGGAGCCTGATGCGGGGCTCAATCCCAGAACCCTGGGATCATGACCTGAGCCGAAGGCAGATGCTTAAGGACTGAGCTATCCAGTTCCCATCCATTCTCCGCCCCCCCCTCCCCCTTTTTCAGGATCCTTTTTTTAAATGAGGTCACATTTTAGGTTCATACAGATGGCCACCAGGCACATGGGAAGATGCTCAATATTATCAATCATCAGGGAAATACAAATCAAAACCACAATGAACTATTACCTCACACCTGTGAGAATGGCATTATCAAAAAGATAGGAAATAGCAGCTGTTGGCCGGCATGTGGAGAAAGGGAAATCCTCACACACTGTTGGTGGAAATGTAAGTTGGTGCAGTCACTATGGAAAACAGTATGGTAGTTCCTCAAAAATCTAGCATAGAACTACCATATAATCCATTCCATTTCTGGGCTTTTATCCAAAGAAAACAAAACACCAACTTGAGGAGATATATGCAGCATTATTTACAATAGCCAAAATATGGAAGCATTCTAAGTGCCCATCAATAGATTAATGGATAAAGAAGATACGGTATATATGTACAATGAAATATTACTCAGCCATAAGAAATAATGAAATCTTGCCACTTGCAAAAACATGGATGGACCTAGAAGATATTATGCTAAGTGAAATAAGGCAGAAAAAGGCAAATAGCATATGGTTTCACTTGTATGTGGAATCTAAAAAACAAGACAACCAAACGAAACAAAATAGAAACAGACTCATAGATACCATAAACAAACTGTTGGTTACCAGAGGAGGTAGGGGTTATAGGGTGGGCAAAATAGGTAAAGGGGATTAAGAGGTACAGACTTCTAGTTATAAAATAAATGAGTCACAGGAATGTAATATATAGCAGAGGAGATATAGTCAGTAATATTGTAATAACTTTGGTGACAGATGGTAACTAGACTTATTGAGGGGATTATTTTCATAATATTTCATAATATTTTAGCATAGCAAATCACTATGATGTACACCTGAAACTAATAGGATATTGTATGTTGATTACACTTAAATTAAAAAAAAAAGGGTGAATGCTCAATAAATATTTGTTGAATAATAAAAAAATAAACACCTTAACAATTAACTAGAAAACTTCATCTGAATTCTCAAAAAAAGATAAATAAGATAGTAGAGAAATATTACAGATTTATAAAAAGAGGCAGTCTGGGTGTGGTTAATGAAAAGCTTCATGGGGAAGGGAGGGAAAACTGAATGGGAAGAAATCAGAGAGGGAGAAAAACCATGAGAGACTCTGGACTCTGGGAACCAAACGGTTACAGAAGGGAGGGGGGTGGGGGGATGGGGTAACTGGGTGATGCATATAAGAAGGGTACATGTTGTGATGAGTTCTGGGTGTTATATACCACTAATGAATCGTTGAACACCACATCAAAAACTAATGATGTACTATATGCTGGCTAATTGAACATAATAATAATAAAAAAAAGCTATACAAACCACTAAATAAATAAATAAATAAATAAATAAATAAATAAATAAATGAAATTAATTTAAAAATACACATTTAAAAAATCAAATTTGCAGCTACTGGGAAAAGTACCTCCTTACACAGTCTGGCTGGTAAGTGTTTATTAATAAAACATGCAGTTAAAAAGAAAAAATATAAGCATCAAGGAAGATTGAAGAAATATGAAAGGATAAGTAAGATTTAGATACCCTGGGGACCGAAGCAGAGCTTTTAGGACAATTCAGTTAGCAAAATCTTCAGCATGGTATTTTTTTGTGAAATTGTTCCTGCATAAATTGATGGAAGAATTAGTTTCTCTTTCTTCTCATTGAAACGTCTGTGGTACTCATCTCTTCAATATCTGTCAAGTGGAATTTTAACTTTTGTTCACATTATAGGCAAGACACACCATTGGCAGGGTGAATTTTATTACTTTGTTTTTAGAAGGAAAAAAGCAAAACAAAACTAAACCCGGATTAAGTTTTCTACATTTGGATCACTGATGTCTTTTTTGTAGTTAGCAGATCACTTGATTAGACATGATGTTCTTTATTTTCTCCTCAAAATTTTAGAACTCCATGTATTCATTTGACAGAAGAAAAAAAGATCTGTAGTAATAAGAATTGATTTATTTTTCTTAAAATCTATAGCTTGGAGAGCAGTAAGAGAATTTATTTAACCTGTTGGAAATGTTAAAATAATAAACAATATCTACTTGTATATATATATGTTTTATATATTTTATATACTTTAATAGTCATCCATGTCAATAAAATAAATTATTATACTACAAAATAGAAGATCAGCTAAGCAACTCCCAAATGCTTCTTAACCAAGAGATAGTATTATTCTGATTAAAGGCTTAGAATTTAGAACTTTGCCACTAACTAGTCATGGAGTTTAGCCAAGTTACTTAAAGATTTAGGGTCTTATTATCTTGACCTCTAAAACTGGGATAATGATTGTACTTACCTCATTGGGTTGTTTTTGATAATAAAATAAGCTAATATGTACAAAACATTTAGAATAAAGACTAGTGCCTAAAACCTCAATAAATATATTTTTTTAAATTACCATTATTACAATTACCTATTCTGTGAAAGAAACTATTTTAGGCATTTTCACCGACATAAATAATGAAGCTCTGCTCCCAAGTAATGGAAACATCACACTGAAGAAAATAATAACTGACTTGAAAAAAATTTTTAAAGTTAAATTATAGTAAAAAAAAAAAAGTTATTGGTTTTTAAAAACCATTATCCCCATTATCATTACCACCACTATAATCACCATTGCCATTAACTGTCATAATTATAATCATTATTTTAATGGTAACAATGGCATTGACTTAATCTTTACATTATACCAGGCATTCTTCTAAAGGTTTAACAAATATAATAATATAATAAATATAATATAATATAAAACACATGCAACATAATTTTTTACAAGTCAATATTGATTAAGGACAGTCAGTTAATAAATGGAGTAGCTAGATTTTGAACTCAGAAATTTTGTTTCCAGATCCCATGCTCTTAAAACTATATATATATATATATATATATATATGTATAATTATATATCTTAAAACTAATTTATACATATGTATATATAAACCCCACATATTAAAAAGAAAATGTCATACTGGTAAAATGATATCACATATATGGGAAACATAGTAATTTATTTAACATATAAAGCAATTTTATAAATCAATAAAAAATTACAGCTCAGGATGAAATGAATAAAGGGTCTGAAGATAGAATTGCAAGAGAGAAATACAAATCATTAATAAGATAAAAAGTTCAGTATCCTTCAAAAAAATAGAAATCTTAAGAATATATATAGAAGTCTTTAGGGCTGCCTAGTGGTGCAGTTGGTTAAGTGTCAGACTCGGTTTTGGCTCAGGTCATGATCTCAGGGTCATGGGATTGAGCTCCTCATTGGGCTCTGTGTTCTGTGAGGAGTCTGCTTGAGATTCTCTCTCCCTATGCCCCTCCAGCTCATGTGCTCTCTCTCTCTCTAGCTGTCTCTCTAAAATAAAGAAATAAATCTTTAAAAAATATAGAAAGCTTTTGCCCAAGTAATGGCAACAGAGAAAATTGTTTATTTCTTTTATACTTTCTCTCAACTTTTTAGTTAACTGAGAGAATAATAAAAATATTCTGTTTTACGGAAATATACACACGTTCTGAGATGCAAGCTGTTGCCTGGATGCTAAGAGTAGTGATTGCATACTGACTGTGTAAAGTTTTATATTTAATCATAATGAAAATGGGGAGTTGTTAAAGGATAAGGGGCTGATCCATATTTTAAAAAGTCTAATTTCAAAGTGGTATGCTTTGTGGAAGGAAGGAAGGCTGATTTCAGGAGAGAGAAGATCTTATTATAATGTCTATGATATTCGTTACTGAGGGCTGGAGGCATTAAAATGACAGTGGAAACTTGGAAAGTGCAATGGGTGCAGGGGAGATTTCTGAAGAGGGTGGGCAAAGCTTAGTGATTGGTTCTAGTAGTTAGGACAAGGATTCAAATATGGTACTGGTAGCGTAGTGTAGTGTAATGTATGGCATCCAGTGAAATTACTCACACTGCTAAGCCAGTCTCTTGGTGAAGTGCCTCTCGTAAATCACCATGGCCAGCCTCTGTCATTGGAATATCAAAGTCTAATTTGACAATATGACTGTATTTGAAGACTAAGAATTCCATTAACCAACTGACATCACTGTTGTACCAGGCTAATGACAATTTGTTAATCTGAAATTGTAAATAGAATTTCTGAGTGTATACATTTCATCTCTCTTTACATTACAATCTCTTAGTGCTGAGAAATCTGAATGGGAAGATATAATGTAATTAAAACTTGCCAGGTGAACACAGAATCTAAGCAAGGAGGATTAATTATATGATTTGAATGTTTATTGACATGAAGCTAAGATAGAGTGACAAACCACTTTCACAGTTATCTTTACACTCAGACCAGTAGATCTTTGTGGCAGAAAGAAAACGTCCTTTGGGAGTGGGGGGAAAAAAAAACTTTTAGAAGAGCAGTGCTAATAGGTCTCTGTAAGTACTCTTATTCTCTACTTCCATCGTTATGGATCTTCTTCTCTACTTCCATTGTTATGGATACCACTCGCATCACTTTGGCTGATAGACGCAACTTTATATTTCATAATATTTTTTTAAAAATTTAACAGTTAAGACCATCTGGCCTGTGGGTTACTTGGATATTTAATATGATTTTACATCTCTTGGCTGTGACTCACGATGAGTTAATTTAGTTTCCCTCTCAGGGGACAGGAATGGAAGCTGGCTTATTGACTTATTGTGAAGATTAATGAGTTTATATATGTAAAATGCTTAAAAGAGTGCCTGGCAAGTGGTAAGCACTATATAAGTGTTTACTATTCTGTATTATTATTATAATTTTATTCTATTTTTCTTAGATCTCCAGTGAGGTATCAGTATAGAACAATAGTGCTGACCCAGATCCCAGGCTGTTCTCCCTTGTTGACAAGGAGACCAATTCCACCATTCAGAGAAAGCACAGACATTACAGTCAGATTGATGTTTGGCTTCCAGCTGTGCTATCTACAAAATGTGAGTACCTGAAGAAAGTATTTAGCTTCTCTGAATCTCATTTTGATTACCTGAAAATGTGATCTGACTACCTGTTCATGTTGTTTTGTGGATTGAATGCATATATCATAGCTACTTGTCCATTTCTGGATATAGTTGTAGTTACTTATTTTTTTTTTTTTCACATCTGTAATGTTATTTATTAAATGTGAAAATAATTAAAAATAATTAAAAGTGCTTATGCATATGTAACAAGGTTATGATTTGTATATGTTTCCAAGGTTCTCATGAACAGACTCATGATTAGTGGGAATGATACCCATAATTGATGCTTTAAGCCATTACTCTTCTCTATAAGGACAGCATAATATATTAGACATGTTAGTAATTGTTCCCTTAATCAAAATTCCATATGTAGAGAATTTTCCTACCTTCTCATCAAAAACAAGGAATGGATGCCTTAGCCCAGCTAGCCCAAACAGATTTTGTCTTTTTGAGCTGGGACCCACAGAGACCTAGAAAGTTAACAGCAGGGCCTCTATGTCATTGTAGGCCCTGGAGCTGTTGACAACATGATGGGACTTTGGAAATCAGAAAAAGGAACAGAAAAAAAAAATGACATGCTTAATAAAAAAGAGTGAGAAATAAACTTTGATGAATTTCAGCTAGACTTTTTTTTTCCCCCTTGGTTTTGTGAAATGCTATTACATCCTGGAAATAAATCATCCGTATCTGAGATCACCCTGAGTGAGCTTTTGATCTGTTTGTTTTGTTTATTTACAAAAAATTATTTCTGACTAAGGTAGCTTATTCTACATCATCGTATTTCAACAGTTGCACGTGTTTGGAAAGTCAGGGGTCTTGTAGGCAAAGGAAATAGCTTGAGATAAAACACTAAAGTATGAAACATTTACTACTTTGTTCAGTATTATTAGGGCAAACAGTGCAAAGCAGGAAGCCATGGAAGCTAAAGGGAGGTAAGGCACAGCTCATGGACTGTCTTATTTGCTATGCTAAGTAATTTTTTTTTTTTTGTCTTCTGTCCATGACCCGCAGGAATAGTGACATGGATACATTTGCATGTGGTATCACTGTAGACAATAGTGATGAGATTGACAAATATAGATAAGGGAGGACAGGTTAGGTCAAGGTATGTAAGCTCAAGTAAGAATAGTTATTTACATATGCCAGAAAAAAATATGACTGTCGTTTTATTTGCTACTTATAAAAACCTATGAGATAATTATGATTAACTTCTGTCTTATACATGATAAAAAAAAACAAAAAAAACCTCTGATAGTTGTGGGGGTAGACTAAATTTGTATAGCTAGTCTGTAATGAAGACTGACTGAATCCAAAATTCTCATACTCTAAGACCTGCATTCTAGAGCTATGGAAATTTTTCATAAAATGTTTTCCTGATTTCCAAAGCAGTGTCCCACGGGGCCCTTTTAGCTGCTGAAAAGGACACTGAGTGAATGGGGACTGTTTAATTTTTCAGCACTTCTATAGAGCCTCTTCAGAGTTCCACTTTTATCTGATTTTTTACATATTGGGTTTCCACTTAAAATTCCAGTTGGGAAGAAAAGATTTAGGGACAGGATGGATTCTACTGCTGTTAAAGGAATAAGTGTATAAATATACCCTCAAATAAATGGAGTAAATCTCACTAGACCCTGTGATCTTCAAGCTGCTGCTTAAATGGAATGCCTTAAAGCGGACATTACTGCGAAGCGATCCTGAAGCTACTAGATACCTCAAAAGGGAGGTAGGTTGGCTTCCAGAGAGAGAATACTCTCTCTGGAAGAGAGAGAGGCTAGCACCCAGTTTCTCTTCAGATTGAATCTGAACAATAATTAAAGCCCATTTTTAAAATATCAAGGTTCTAAATTAAAAGTATACCCGATGTGTCTGCTTTTGATTGTTTTAAGTAAACTGGCTATTCCAGCCACTCGTTGGGTAGGTATGATGACATAGTCTTCAACAGAAAAGTTACTTGCTCTGGAAAACCAAGCAAAATTTTAACTCTAGGAGAAAAACCCCAGCAAGAAAGATAAAAGGAAAAACTGGCACACCCTATTTGCAATTATCTTGCATTGTATTCAGGACTGCACTGTCTAATAGAAATATTATGTGAGCCACATAGATAAATTTTAAATTTTCTAATAGCAACATTTAAAAGGCAAAAGGAACAGGCCAAATTATTATAATATCTTATTTGAAACAATATATTCAAAATATTATTCTAACATATAATCAAATAGCAATTATGAATGATGTTTTACATATGGCACATACTAATCTAGACACTAAATTTTATGATCCATATTTGACACCATGGAATTTATAATTGCAAATATAGATTCACATACCCAAGTCATCCCAGAGGTGCTTGAGTGTTTTCAATAATTAAATCTAAACTCATATTTTACATTTAAATTCATTACAATCAAGTAATATTAAAAATTAAATTCCTCAGTCACACTTGCCACATTTCAAGTGCTCAGGAGCCACTTGTGGCCTGCAATTGTATTAAATGTTTGTAGCTATTTCTTGAGTGAAAATGATCAAGGAATGGGGAGTTCTAGCTAATTAAATATTTTGATACCAAAGGACATCTGTAGTTTTCATGCTTACTATTGAAAATATTTTACATTTTCTGAACTCATTTTCCTGCCTTGATCTAGCCAAAATATTAGGAGCTTCAAGGTCACAATTTTGTTCAAATATTTTTGATTAAGATTGGAGCTGGAGATGCAGGAGGTATAGAAGATTGAAAAGAATGAAACTTGAAACCAGAAAATGATACAGATATTTTTATCTGTTTATTTACTCTTCTTAACTGGTTTCTTTATCTTTTCCCCCCTTCTCCAAAAACAAACAATGGCTAAATCACTCTGCCCAGTGGAGGTATATGGTATGTTGGGGATTCTATTTTAAGACACCTGCTGCATATATAAAACAATACTTTGCTTTGAATCCGTATAGTCCTCCAAGTTCTTTTTCTATTAAGACTATTGTTTAGAGCAATTTTAGGTTTATAGAAGAGCTGAGAGGCAAGTACAGAGATTTCCCATATATACCCTGCAACCACACGTACATAGCCTCCCTAGTAATCAACATCTCCTACCAGAGTGGTACATTTACTACAATTGATGAACCCACACTGTAACATCATAATCACCCAAAGTCCATGGTTTGCATTATGGTTCACTATTGGTGTTGTACTTTCTAAGGGTTTAGACAAATATTGAATGGAGTGTATCCACTATTATGGTATCAAACAGAGTATTTCACTGCCCTAAAGTCCTTTGTGCACTGATTAATCATCCTTCCCCTTCCCCAGCTCCTGGCAACTGCTGATTTTATTTTTGTTGTCTCCATAGTTTTGCCTTTTCTAGAACATCACAAATTTGGAATCATAGAATATGTAGATTTTTAGATTGGTTTTGATCACTTAATAATGTGCATTGAAGGTTCTTCCATGTCTTTTAGTGGCTTGATAGCTCATTTCTTTTTAGCACTGAATGTGCTAAATGTATTTTACATTTACACTCTGTATAAATGCTCAAAAGCAATTGCTGTTTGCTGAAAGTTGAGTTTCAGTGTTCTTAGGTAGAAACAAAATCTAGGGACACCACAGTGGATTCTGCCTCTATACCCACAAGAAGTCTTCTGTGGGAAACTGGATTTTTTATCCAGTTTCTTGAGTGAAAATGATCAAGGAATGGGGAGTTCTAGCTAATTAAATATTTTGATACCAAAGGACATCTGTAGTTTAGCACATGGATGTATTACACTTCATTTACATAGTCACCTTCTGCACCTTTGGCAATTATAAATAAAGCTACTAAAAATATCCATATGCATGTTTCTATGTGGACATAAATGAAGAAGTGTACTTGATTGATCATATTGTTAAGAATATGTTTAATTTTGTAAGAAAATGACAAACTCTTCCAAAGTGACTGTAACATTCTGCATTCCCACCAGCAATGGATAAGAGTTCCTGTTGCTCTACATACTTGCCAATATTTGGTGTTGTCTGTGTTCTGGATTTTAGCTATTCTTAAAGGTATGTATTGGTATCTCATTGCTCTTTTAATTTGCATTGCCTGACAACATTTGATGTGGAACATCTTTCATATGCTTATTTTTCATCTGTATATTTTCTTTGTAGATGTGTCTACAAGGTCCTTGGCCTATTTTTTACTCAGGTTGTAGCCCTCTGATTTTTAATGTACTACTCTGTCACTTTCCATGATGGGTATTATATGATAGACTAAAAAAGCTAAACAGAGGTTAAACATGAGGTTCAATTTGGTAGATGGGAATTATTATACTGTTCCATCTATTTCTGTGTATTCTTGAAATTCTCCATAGCTTGTATCTCTGGGCAAAAAGTTATTAACAAAATGGATATTTGAACCCATTCTCTCTGATCTCTCCCTTTACACTACAAACTTCTTTGTACTGTTAACAAATATAAAAAAGTAAGGCACACATTCCTAAGTTATAAACTCCTTTCCCGAATTTTGGTTCTTAAGGTTGTTCCTTCAGTTATGTAGGTTCTTGAACAGGATATATATTTTCCTCTGTGTGCAATGATAGCATTTACCTTGTTTATAGGTAAAATTATATATGCAAAATCAATATTTAATAAGAATATCTAACATTTAGACTTTTCTTACCATATGCCCAGCACTGGTTAAATGTTTATCTGGAATAACTTATGCAATATTTACAGAATCTACAAAGGAGATAACATTATCTTCACTGTGCAGATGAGGTACAGAGAGATTAAAAGCCTGTCCGACTTCACATAGCCAGCTAGCATTTCATGGATCCAGGGTTCAACAAGGACAATTTAATTGTAGGACTTTTACTCTATCTGAAACATTATGGAGCACTGACTTGCCACTTGAGCCCAATGATAGCAAAGCCATTCTCTAAATTAGCTGAAGATCTAACTGGAGAAGAACCTGGAACCTATTCAAAATGAACAATTCAAATACCAATGCAAATAAATAGATAACTCTGAAAACAATAATGAATAAGTGGTGGTGATTATAAGCTAAAAAAAATATTGTAAGGGAAAGCTCTTTGTAAAGTTCAGATTGGAGCTGAGCCTTGAAGTATGAGTGACACTTGATTGTAGGAAGGGACAGAGATGAAATTCCAATTTCTATGCTTCGCGTGGGTTGTGGGGTAGAACAGCTGACTGTACCAGAGGTGTAACTTGGAAAAATAGTCATTTTAAATCAACTGAAGTCCAGTTTCCCACAGAAGACTTCTTGTGGGTATAGAGGCAGAATCCACTGTGGTTTCCCTAGATTTTGTTTCTACCTAAGAACACTGAAAGTCAACTTTCAGCAAATAGCAATTGCTTTTGAGCATTTGTACGATTCTTGTGCTCATGAACAGCTGCTTTCTGATCTCACAAGATGTTTGCTATTTCTTCCTTTCTCAAGACAGTCACACTCTCTCTGTCAAACGTAAGCATACTTTACTGTGGTTATTTCACCCCTCAAGTAACTCACAACAATAACAAATTCTATCACAGATTGGTATAAGCAAATAGCTCCTGGTAAGCCTAGAAACACCTGGAATCTGTGGATGAAACACTCCTTAACTTAAAGCCTGGACCACAGCTGGACTTTCTTTATGTAGGCTTGCTCTTGGCCATTGTCTTAAAGAATGTAAGCACTGAGGAACCTGCTATTTACTAGGAACATACTCATTCAGACTTAACTAATACAGAGTACTCCGTGGTTTAAAAGTGTAGAAAAAGGAAGGTCATAGAATGTTGTGCGTATTCAGAGTAGGACTGGACTGTTTGGTATGAATTAAGATAAGGAGTTAAGTTTATAAAGGTAAGTTGCAAAAAATTGGGAGATAATTAGCTCTAAGGTTTAGTTCGTGACTGTTTATTTAGACAGCAAGTCATTCCCTAGTAATTTTAAACATGATCCAGGCTGCACTCTAGTAAATTTTACTTTGTGCCAGTGCAAAATAATAACAATGATGATAATTGAATGGTGAGGAAGAAACATTAGGTAATTGAGATAGTTTATCCCAGTAATGGTAAGAATTTATCATGTTTTTGTTTGCATATAAAATTATCTGTGATGCCGTATAGGCTTGATAGTTGAACATAGGGGAACTGTTTCCATGTAAGTACTCAAAGTCAGTAGTTCAAGTTCAGGCTTAAGAAGTTTATTTTTTTTATTTTTATTTTTTTTAAAGATTTTATTTATTTATTTGACAGAGAGAGAGACAGCGAGAGCAGGAACACAAGCAGGGCGAGTGGGAGAGGGAGAAGCAGGCCTCCCGCCGAACAGGGAGCCCGATGTGGGACTTGATCCCAGGACCCTGGGATCATGACCTGAGCCGAAGGCAGACGCTTAACGACTGAGCCACCCAGGCGCCCCTACAAGTTTATTTTTTGCAATAGTAATTTTGTCATACTTTTGTGTAAGAGAAATGTTGTAGTAATTACCACAATTCTCATCTTTCTTTTGTCTGTGGACACAGAGCCCAAGAAAAGCTTATTATAAATCATGAAATAATTATTTGACTGGCAGGTGGTGGACCAGACTTCCATAATTTCAAGGGATTATATAATACTTCAAAATCCACAAAACTTGTGATTATTACTATCCAGTACATTGAGCTATCTTTTTTTTTTTTTTTTCTGAGAGAGAGAGAGAGGGAGGGAGAGACAGAGAGAGTGCACATGAGCCAGGGTGGGGAGGGTCAGAGGGGGAGGGAAAGAGAGAATCTCAAGCAGGCTCCATGCCCAGCTTCGAGCCTGACACAGGGCTCAATCTCAGGACCCTGAGATCATGACTTGAGCTGAAATCAAGAGTCAGATCACCAACCGACTGAGCCATCAGAGGCCCCATTGAGCTGTCCTTTAATTTGGGGTGGGCATATTCACTGTGACACAATTTATTTTTCTCAAGTCAGTCTGATGAACAAAATACGTATTTGCAAAGCTGTCTCAGATATAAGAAATAGCCCATATACTTGGGCCAGTGACCCTGATGCAACTTTTTTGGTGAGCACTATTAATGAGTTTCATTGTGTAACATTGGATGGTGTCATCATGGCCTACATTCAAAACGTAAATATAAATAAATAAATAAATAAATAAATAAATAAATAAATAAATAAAATTTGCTGAGTATTTTCAATATGTAACATATTTTCCTTTACATAGGTATACCATTATAAAGACATCTATGGCAAGCTTATATCAACAGATTGTCTGACTTTAGTGAGCAAATACATATATTGTCTTATTATAGTGAAGAAAGGATACACACATATGGAACAATGAAGACGCTAAATCCTATTTTATAATCAAGAATTAGGCAGAGCATGAGTTGCAGCAAGCACTTTTCAGATGGTTTGGGTTATCCGGGTAGACTTAATAGAAGGAGTGATCTTGAGAAAATTCTCAGAAGTTGAAGAATTAATAGAGAAAGGAAAGGAAGAGCCAAATAGGGGCAAGGAGAAAGGATGGATAAAGAAGAATGCAAAGGGAACTAACTTGTTAGTACCTCAAGTCTTCAGTGTAGATATTGTGATTTTGAGCATTGTTTGATTAGATAAATTATCAAAAGTTATACAGCTAGTGAGTGATTGAGGCAGGAACTGAGCCAGGAGCATTCAGCTCTTTTTACTAATTACACTAAGGTGCAAAGTGGAAAGTTAATTAAGGTGAATGTGAAACAGTATACTTTCAAGCTCGTGTAATACTATGTTTCCCAAGTTATTTAAATAAACCAACTTATTATTGATGATTGCAATAGGAACTCAGTAAGTTTGTACCTGCTTTATAACACATATATAAATATAGAGATAGAGATGATAGATTGAGATATGAATTTAGCATGATAAAAAGAAAAATCATTGCATGTATCAACTTTATAATATGTACACTGAGAAAACAATGAAGGACATAACTAAAACAACTATACCATAATTTTTTAGTCTAAGAAAAGCAAGCTGCAAGACAATAACTATATACTGGTGAAAGATTTTTATGAAGAAGAAAAGTTCTTTATGATCAGAAGTTATGATCATAAGATTGTAAAAATAACAAGAGCAAGAAACAAACAAAAAAACAAATGCCTCCTTGTGGTAAGATGGTTCTAATCTATTGTTATATAAAAATAGTGAACTTGCCTTTAACATCCTTGGAGGACCTTTCCTAGAGATTTTATACAATGAGTAATGTCGATTCTTTCGACCCACTCCTAAAGCGCACACATTTTTATCCTTGGAGGTGACTTTGTTTTTTGGTGTTTTTTTTTAAAGATTTTTTTTTTTTTTTTTTTATTCATGAGAGAGAGAGGCAGAGGGAGAAGCAGGCTCCCAAGGAGCAGGGAGCCCGATGCGGGACTCGATCCCAGGACCCTGGGATCATGACCTGAGCCGAAGGCAGACGCTTAACCGTCTGAGCCACCCAGGCACCCTGGAGGTGACTTTGAATATTGAAAATACTCAG
Organism: Mirounga leonina; assembly: GCF_011800145.1. Classification (NCBI taxonomy): domain Eukaryota; kingdom Metazoa; phylum Chordata; class Mammalia; order Carnivora; family Phocidae; genus Mirounga; species Mirounga leonina. The sequence goes on along the minus strand of NW_023270305.1, from coordinate 34,714,582 downwards.
AGCAAGTTCACAGGATATAGAAAAAAATAACATGTTTAATATTAAATTTTTTTTTTTAAATTGTGAAGAGTAAAGAACAAAGGTTAAAACACTATTACCAGTCTTGTACATAAAACACATGCTTAATAACTTTGGGTAGCAAAGTTAAATAAAGGTTATTTATAGTCACAATGAACTGAAGTACCATCAGCTCACGTAATTTATAGAACGTATTTCCTGATGTGTTCTTGTTGTTGGTGCTGGTGCCAAAATTTATTGCCAGGCCATTTTCAATGGAAACATGAGATGCTAAGGCATGAGATCCTCAGACATTTTTCCCTCTCTTAAAGGGAGAAGTAAGGGTATCAAGCAACATGCTAGAGTGGTGGTGGGTTGAGCTAATAGAAAAAAAATTGTGAAAGCGAAATTACCATCCTAGGAGTGACTGAAAGATTTTGAAGAACACATGCATCCAATGTTAAAATGTAAAAGTAGTTTTTAAAAGCAGCCTAGTATCAGTCACATGCACTACACACACACTCACATCTTGCTGAGTTGGTGCTTTTGAGGAACTATGGTCCAAATCTTGGTCCAGGCATTGGAAATAAAGCTCAAGTACAAATGAGAAATCAGCAAAAAGAGTTAAATGAAAAATCAGACAATGCAAGTCTCTGGGGATTTTTGGAAATCCACTAGCTATGGAAAGGGGGTTAAAAAAAATGTATGTAAATCTAAAAGCCAGTCTTTAAGTTATTATATACTTATATTTGAATATACACTCACACACATATTTCTATCTATATATCTATCTTGAGTTATGCAAGTGGAAGCTTATTCCAGATACTATTAAAAAAAGAATGATGGTTCTTAAATCATTCAGGCAAATATGATTATAATCAACATTTGCATTTGTTATAAAGAACTAGCATTGGGTACATGGACTTTCCATTCATACTGTTCAACTTAATCTTCATTCTCACCTTTTAGCAAGATTTTACCATTTCTATGTTTCTTTTGAGGAAGTGAAGTTCAGAATGGCTAAGTGTCATAACTAATATAAATGGTAAATTTGAGAGTCAGATTTAGATCCTCTAATGTTAAAATCTGTATTTTTTACACCCATATCACTGCCTCTCCTGATTTCTGCTTGGTCTTCCTTTGCTTTATTCTATGTAAAACCAGATTCAGATTAGAGAAAATTACATAAAACATTACATAGTAACCACCCTGTCCTCTACCACCAGGTCTGTATTATTTCTTGGTTGCAGTTCAGCTGTCATCTGGCTGCCTAGGTCTCCCTGAACAATTCTCTAACTCAAGTTTACCTTTTTCCAAAATCAGTGTGCTTAACTTTCCTATCCAGATATTTTGTTTCAGAAAGCAAACCTGAGGGCTACTGTCTCCTTCTTGAATTTTGAATTAGCCTCTAGTAAGTTACCTCCTACATTAATTAGTGGGGTAATAAATTAAGCAGGTAGTGCTGAAATCACTCCAAGACCTTTCCTTCCCATCTAATACGTATTTTCTACAAATGATCTAACATTGGCCTTTAGATGTCTTTCATTTTTTTAACCCCAAGGGGCTGACACATCTAATGAGGCAAGTCTAGTTTTCCAAGTCCTAGAAACTATACAAATAGAGACATCCAACAAATAACAGTGTCCCTTTACCTAGGGTACCTCTCTAGGTGGCCAAGGGGATACATCTTCCTAGGATTATTAGAGTAAATGAATCTAAAACAAACAAATGAGCAAACAATGCATTCAAACTAGTATATTAATATGACCTACTTTTTGGATGATCCATTCTTTTCCATTTGAAATGAAAAAAAAAAAAAACATTAGGTGACTTTCCAAATCTACTTGGAAAAATTTACATATATTATGGATGTCACAGGTGACGAAGTAAATATGTTGATTTTCATAAAACTCTGAGGACATGACATATTTTGAAATTAGCTTGTAGTATATCTGATATTCTAATATTTGAAAGATAGTAAAATAGAGCCTAGTTAGATGTGTAATTGTGAGCAACAAGCCACATGTCTGTTTTATGCAGAAATCATCCTAATCCAGTTTTTCTCAGCAGAACTCCAAATTAGTAGAGGAAGGAATTCTAGAACATTTTATATACATGACCTTTAATAAACGTGTTTCATGAAATTTGATTTCCACAAATTAATTTGAAAGGGCTTAGTTTGGGACATGTTGTTGAAGTGAGAAAAATAACTGGCCAGGCCACAGAAAAAGACTAGAGGGCAATGAATAAATCAATCACCATGATAAAATGTCAAAGAATATGAGGCAGAATCAGTGCTGCTGGGGTTCTATGAAGTCAGGTGTTATTTAACATCTTCATTAAAGCCTTAGAAAAGAGAATTGATTGACACTGGGAATTGGAGTTGGTCCTTCTGCACAAAACTATTTAGATAACACAAATGCTAGTGTTGAATATAGGGCACCCATTTATTTTCAGAAGTAGAAGATTGGCACACCTGTTTCATAAGACATTATCCAGAACAAAGTAGCTGGGTTTAAATTCAGGTTATCAACATTTCCATTATGACATTGTAGGGGAGGCAAAATTTTACCTCTAACCTCTTTGTGGACACATTTATATAAGATTTTCGTGACATGGGAGCTCTCATAAAGAAATGAGGCCCACAAGAATGGTGAAACCTATATAGGCTTTTATTTTGGATTGAACAGAGACAGGGAGTTGTGGAAAAATGAAGGTGGGAAGGCTAACAGAAGATGAGAGTCACTTCACCAAAGTCTATTTGTACAGAATTCTCTTGGTCTTAACTTCTCATCTTGATGACAAGAATGTTACTTTCGTTCTGTTATAGGAAGGGCACTTTTCACATAGGAATATCATCTGCTTTTAAGAAAAAGAAGGAAGGTCAGAGTGTTTTTCTTGCATTTGCTGTTTTGAAGGTACCTTTTACTCAAAGCAGTCAATATTCTAGAGTGGCACATTTTGGCATGGCATGTTCTTCCACCCTTTAATATCAAAATTTCCAGTTGTTTGAACTTCCCAAAGGTATTGAAAATGATTCTATGTTAGGCATCCACAATATGCCAAATATATCTTATCTGATGATAGGAAAGAGAACAATGTTTATGCCTACTTGTTTCATTTAAATTTCCTTATACATTGCCCTCCACATGATTGCTGTATATATACCTATCCTGATCCAAACCCAAGGATGGCAAAATGGTGAAATTTAACAAAATAATTGCAAACAGACACATGTGTGTCTTTTGAAACAGCAGAACCAACAGAAACAAAGGATAAATTCAGCTAAATAATCCCATTATGATACATGTATATTTAATGTCTACCTGATACCTCAGTATCAGGCACCAAGAATAGGAAGAAATAGGACTATTCTTGTCTTGGGTGAAAGTGACTTCAGACCAGAAAAAAAGAAAAATGCTGAAAGACTTAATTGGAGGGGCTACAACTGCTGCCTTGACATTTTTGCTTACTCACTCCTTCAAATTAACCACTTCTTCGGTCCTACAGGATCCTTTTGGAAAGATGGACTGGCTTGCCAGACTGCTCTTTGTGTTCTTTAAAAAAGCATTTTCCCCAAGTGTTGCATTAGACCTGTTTACTATTCTCAGGAATTTACACTCCAGCCAGGAAGAGAACTAACTTTCAAATGTGAATGCACTAAACTATCTACTTGGGGTTTGACCAAATTCTTCAGTTTTTAATCTTAATTAAGCTCAAAGAAAAAAAAATACATAAATTTACAGCAATTCCAAAGTGCTGCATAGGTATGTATATTGCTCAGAACATCAAACATAGCTGATCTTTAAGGGAAGAGATGTTAAATGGAAGTGCCTGTTCTTCCTTCTGGGGGACAGTCAGCTCTTTTCTGTCACTCAAAGAAGAAGAAAAAAAAGACAATCCTGAGTCAGACCAAGATTTTGGCATAGTTTCTACATCTGTATAATTATGTATGCACATCAGTTGCTGAATGCACCTGTCATGAGCAAATCAAACAGAGTTATTTAAAAAAAAGTGTTGCCTTTGCAACAATATTTTCATAAAATTGAAATAGCTATTTTTTTCTGATTAAATGAATGATACAAGTTAATCACTGTGAAAGTTCAAAGCCCAATGCAGAAAATTAAAGAAGAAAGTTAAAAATTCACCAGAAATCTCATTGCTCAGAAATAAATATGCATAGCCAAATGTATAACTATACATGAATAGGATCATATTACGCATGATGTTTTTATTTCAAGCACCACTTTATTTATTAATTCTTCCATTCCTCTTCCTTCTCTCCTATCTCTTGACCTTCCACACTCACACCTTCCACATAGTCAGAACTAAAATATCATTTTCATGAGTCTTGTTATTATTTTTGTAATATGTGGTAATGCTATTTTTTTATGGCTCAAACATGATTCTAGAAATCCCTTTAAGTTAACTACTAAAGCTCTAACTCATCATTTGTAATTATTAAATAATAATTCATGGTTGGTTTTAGCAGAATTTATTGTTTCCTGTGTTGGTGAGTAACATTCAGATTTCTTACAGTTTCCCCCCTTAAACAATGCTTCAGTCTACGTACTTACATTATTTTTTTCTATGAAATTTCCCAAAGTAGAAACTATTCTAATAGTTATGGCCATAATGTAATCCAAAGAAGTTTTAAAATATACTTAATGTGTATTTTATTAACAATGAATGAAAATATCATGTTTTTTCCTATGCAGTCTCCAGAAACAACCTATTACTGCTTTTTAAATTATTATTATTAATTATTATTTTGTCAATCAGATAATGGGAAGTGGTATCTCTCTTTTTTTTTTGAGAGAGAGAAAGTGTGAGTGGGTGGGGGAGCAAAGGGAGAGAGAGAATCCCAAGCAGGCTCCACGTCCAGCAGGAGCACAGTTGTGGCCTTGATCTCATGACTCTGAGGTCATGATCGGAACCAAAGCCAAGAATAGCTTGTTTAACTGACTGAGACACCCAGGCACTCCAGCATCTCACTTTTTTTTTATTCTTATGTTAATCCCCATACATTACATCATTAGTTTTAGATGTAGTGTTCCATGATTCATTGTTTGTGCATAACACCCAGTGCTCCATGCAGAATGTGCCCTCCTCCATACCCACCACCAGGCCAACCCATCCTCCCACCCCCCTCCCCTCTAGAACCCTCAGTTTGTTTTTCAGAGTCCATCGTCTCTCATGGTTCGTCTAACCCTCCAATTTCCCCCGCTTCATTCTTCCTCTCCTGCTACCTTCTTCTTCTTCTTTTTTTTTTTCTTAACATATATTGCATTATCTGTTTCAGAGGTACAGATCTGAGAGTCAACAGTCTTGCACAATTCACAGCGCTTACCAGAGCACATACCCTCCCCAGTGTCTATCACCAGTCGCCCCATCCCTCCCACCCCATCCCCCACTCCAGCAACCCTCAGTTTGTTTCCTGCAATTAAGAATTCCTCATATCAGTGAGATCATATGATACATGTCTTTCTCTGTTTGACTTATTTCGCTCAACATAATACCCTCCTGTTCCATCCACGTCATTGCAAATGGCAAGATCTCATTCCTTTTGATGGCTGCATAATATTACATTATATACCACATCTTCTTTATCCATTCATCTGTCGATGGACATCTTGGCTCTTTCCACAGTTTAAAGAGCTCAACATTGCTTGGCATCAGGGAAATTCAAATCAAAACCTCAATGAGATACCACCTCACACCAGTCAGAATGGCTAAAATTAACAAGTCAGGAAACGACAGATGTTGGCGGGGATGCGGAGAAAGGGGAACCCTCCTACACTGTTGGTGGGAATGCAAACTGGTGCAGCCACTCTGGAAAACTGTATGGAGGTTCCTCAAAAAGTTGAAAATAGAGCTACCATATGATCCAGCAATTGCACTACTGGGTATTTACCCCAAAGTTACAAAAGTAGGGATCCGAAAGGGTACGTGCACCCCGATGTTTATAGCAGCAATGTCCAGCATCTCACTTTTAATTCAATTTGCATTTCCCTAGCGTCTAGAGAATTTGAACAACTATTAACAGTTGTTTTTCTCTTCACTTTGGTGACTATTTATATTTTTCTCCCTATTTTTCTATTAATGCTTTTCTGATCTTTTTTCCTAAATAATTTTACAAGCTCTTTATTAAACTTAGTTTTCAGTTATTTGCTATATGCATTGCCAATATTTAATTGCAATCTATTATTTACATTTTTATTTTCAGAATAGTAAGTTAAGTTATATCAAGACTTAAATGTTTATGGTCATATATTATTAGCTGTTCTTTTTTTCTTTTTTCTTCCTTTTTTTTTTTTTTTAAAGGGGAAAGAGAGAGAGAGGGAGAAGGGGAGGCAGGGCAGAGCAGGAGAGAGAGAGAATACCAAACAGGCTCTACACCCAGCATGGTGCCTGATGCAGAACTCGATCTCACCACCCTGAGGTCATGACCTGAGCTGAAATCAAGAGTAGGATGCTCAACCAACTGCACCACCCAGGCACCCCCATATTATTAGCTTTTTGAAGCAGTGTTGTTCTCATTTGTCATACCAACAAATGAATCCTCCATACTAATAGAGAAGTCAGGGAGAAAATAATAATAATAATAATAATAATAATAATAATAATAATAATAATATTGAAAAAGCATTAGCATTAGCAACAAAAGCAACTAAAAGACAGAATTTCACAAAAAATTATACAGAAAAGTAGAAGAGAAAAGAATAAAAACTTCTCTGATATACTTTGGAATTGTCATATGTTTAGCTTATGAGAGACCTTTGAGTTAGTTCTGGAGGGTTCCCAGGGTCAGAATGTCTATGAACTTGCATTATAAAATCAAAAGGTTGGGATTATTTATTAGATCTTTTTTGTTCTTATGGAGATATTCTAAATAGGGGAGATGAGTAGGCAGCAGCCCCACTTCTCATCATTTTATTCTAAGAGTTTCAAAAATGTTTTTCTGAATAATTGATTGTTTAATACAACAAATCATCCATTCTCTTTTATCATTCATTCTTCCATAAGCCATTGCTTATATGGACATGACTCTAAGTAATAATAATAAGTGTTATGCATTGGTCTCATTCTCTGGGCAACACTAGAAGAAAGACACTTTAATAAATATTATCACAATAAGTTGAAATAAGCAACTATTATTTGTAAAATGATTATTCCAAATTAAAAATAATAATAATAATTTTCAGTAGATCATAGAGTTGGTGGTTTGAAAGTTGTTCTGTGATAAGCAAATGTGTGATTTTAATGTAGTCACAGTCACAAATTACTCCCTTAAATGTAGACAAGGGATTTGCACATTTAAGGAATTATGAATTATTGAAAAGTGCTCAGGGCTAAATGGGCTAAGAGTGCATGTTAAGTGAGCAATCAGGGACTCAGTACACAAAATAGCTCACAGACAAAAGTGAATGATTTTCAAAAGTGAAATTGAAGAGTCAGTTGAATTGCAGACCATGGTACATCTTCTGCCAATACATTCTCTTCATGACTAAAGAACATTATGTTGGGAAATGAATGAGTTGCTTCAGGACAATCTTAGAAACTGTTTCAACATTAGGACTGTAGGTCACAAGATGAACATGATGGGTTTCTTTTTCTGTGATTAAAACTGATCATAAAATAATTTATCTTATAGGGTTTACAGCTATTGCAAAAAGTTTTAGTGGTTTTGGTCATGAAAGATCATGACTGTAAGTCATATTTCAAATTAACTGTAGCCTATGTAATTTAGAATCTTTAGCACTATTAATACTTACAGGCATAAAAGAAGTAACTAATTAACAATACAGTGATTTAATATTTTAAATACTCTCTTTAATAGCAGTTTAAATGTGATATACATTCTTGTTGGGGTATATTGCCAGGAAATAGTGAGGTGGGACTATAACAATAAGATATATTTAGAAAGACATAGAGAAAACTGAAATGAAGCAGTTATTAGGATAACTTTGTTCCTGAACAGCTTGGGGACCAGGCCAAGCTTTGTCAGTATTATCTATGAGAGCACTAAAAAGGGTGTGTGTGTGTGTGTGTGTGTGTGTGTGTGTGTGTGTGAAAGAGAGAGAGAGAGGAAGAGAGAAAATGAGAGAGAGAGAGGGAAAGAGAGAGAGAGATCAAGGAGGCTAAAATGGGAGTATTTGGCTATCACTAGTCTAATCCATCACCGTAGTGTCAAAGTACTACGGGGTCAGGAGGGAAAATGGATTAATTGAAGTAAGAAGGTTGGAAGCAAGGAAAGTAGATCAACCAGTGGGTCAAATTAGGGGAATTAAAGAGAAGATTTATAAAACACGCCAAAGATGGTAAGAGTGATATACATGAAAATTGGGGAAATAATTATTCCAATGCCATCCATCATCTGGAATCACATTTGTGAGTCACAGTTTCTTAAAGTGACTTCATGACCCTGGAAATGCTTGACCTATGTAGTTACACAAATCTTTTCAAGGATGGGTACTTCATAAGGCTTATGAATAGCAAGCCTGCTGCTCTGCTACAGTTGTCTGCCTTTGAGACCTAACTCTGCACTGTTAAATTTTTACATTAAAACAGGAAGCCCTATTGTCTTCATTAAATCTTAGATGAATTGTTATGTGTACATCTTGAACCTATAAATATATAATTTTGGCCATTAATTGTTTTAAATTTAATTTATGTAATAGAAACCAACTTTGTAATAAGAGTTGCCATTTACTAGGAACCATTTATGTTTTAGGAGTTTTATGTGCTTTTCTGCCCTCTCATACAAAATCATATTAAAAGGTGAGAGAACTAAAGTTTTGGTAGGTGGAATCACTTGTCTAGAGTCACATACTTGAAAATGGCTGCTTCAGGATTCATTCCCAGGTCTACAGGCTCTTGACTTTGCTTATTTTGTCCTGCCATTATCACATGAAGTCATATCTTATCAGCAGAAATGTAGATTAAAAGTACAAACAGATTCAGGAAGGGTTGGCAAAAATCCTCAGAGAAAAATCCAGAGCCAGCAGTCAGGGATATGAGAAACCATTCCCAAACTTCTGAAATCAACTTTGTGGAAAACAAAACATCTCGATAACAAGATCATCAAATAATGCCCTTTGGTGGGGCTGTATCAGAGACTAGCCCAGGATAGAATTGTTTTCATTATTATCTTCTTTTTTTGTTCTGTCTTGGTGTGGTCCTCAAAGCTAATAGACTAACCTTGTATTCAGATGTATTATCCCAAGCAGAAAATTAGGGTGACTAATTCATCTCAGTTTACCTGGGACTGTCTCCATTTCCTGAGACTTTCTGTTTTAACATTGAGATCCCCATATTCCTGGAACACCATCAAAAACCAGAATGATTGACTACCCTACCTGAGGTACAATATAAGGAGAGAGAGAGTGTGGGGATAGATCAACTTCCCAATGGAAAACAACTTAAGAAGATGGATGGCGCTTTCAAGTTCACATGGTTCAAACTGGTGGCAGTTTACAAACAAGATGTAATAACTTTGATTTAGCTTATTCTACAATGAAGTAAACAAATAGAAGCATTGGATAAAGAACATTTCATTTCTGGATTACCAAAAATCTACATTTCTCACCCTCTTGTTTATATTAAGAAGCAAACTGCTCAGACCATAAACTTATGTTTGGAAGATAGAGTTTTGTCCTAAATTAACTGAAATCTCAAGACTCTCTCCCTACTTTAGAATTTCTATCCATAACTTCTTTAAAATTCAAATGTTTCTAAAACATAATAGTATGACTCCAGTGTTTTAGAGAGAGAGAGAGAGAGAGAGAGAGAGAGAGAGAGTGTGTGTGTGTGTGTGTGTAGCTATTGGGTTGCTTTCTCCATGGCAAGAAAACAAAACAAAAGCACAGGAATGCTTGGAGTTTTGGGAGTCTATAGACAAGAACGGGAGAAGAAAGAGAAACATGATCAAAACGGTTGTCACAAATCTTTGATAAAATTTGAAGGAATGTTTCAAAAGAAAATTATTCCTCATTATTGGACATGAACACATTCATAAATCTTGATGCTTGTTCAGGATTTAAAGATCTAGAGATATAGGAAGAAATCTTTGGGGGCTAATTTAAAGTCATGAGGACAGGATAAGAGCCCATTCTGAAAGTATCTCTTTTTTTTTTTTTAAGATTTTATTTATTTATTTGAGACAGAGAGAATGAGAGACAGAGAGTATGAGAGGGAGGAGGGTCAGAGGGAGAAGCAGACTCCCTGCCGAGCAGGGAGCCTGATGCGGGACTCCATCCAGGGACTCCAGGATCATGACCTGAGCCGAAGGCAATCGCTTAACCAACTGAGCCACCCAGGCGCCCTGAAAGTATCTCTTTTATCCTGTTTTTACATATTCCCTTTTGCATTTTGCAGATCATAGCAACATTGAATGATTTACTGTCTCTCTAAAGACCCCTATAATCCCTGTGAGTGGTTACCTATTACATTATAGAGGGTGGAGCTGAGATGCAGGGAGGAGTTAACTGCAGTGTTTTCCTGGTAGTCCAGAGATACCAGTTGTTATTTATTAAATACCCCCATGTGGAGTTTGTGTATCTTTTTCATAAGTAACTGATTTGCAATATTCTTTTTAAGTTTTTTATTTCTCTCAAGCCATTCAGTTTCTGAGAGTAATAATCTTTGCATGACTTTCTTTAGTTCTACATATTTTATTTTCAATAGTTTGAGATTTGGGGTCCTTCTTTTTAAATATATATTTTCATATAAATATTATTAACAGATCATTGTTGTATACATTTTAAACAAAGGGAAATTCAGAAAAGCAAAACGTAAAATGACTTTATTTCTTACATCAAGAAAAATGGCACCCCATCAAATATGATTGCTTATTTAGTTTTGTGGCCTGCTTTCTTCATTTAACAATATATCGTAAACTTTTTCTCAAGTCAATTACATAAGTATATATGCATATGTGTGTGTGTGTGCATGTGTACACACACACATACACACATAGATAGGAGAGTGAATGAATTGGGTACATATAGTATAAATGTCTGGTAGCAGTAAAGGACCACGTATGTCTTGTGGTCTTGAATTTAAATTAAGACCAATATGGTTTGGTTTGTTTTTTTTCCCCATGCACATGAATCTATCTTGGTACAAGAATGGAGTATAAAACCTCCTGGATTTAATCAGAAATGTGGTTTGGGCAAGAAACTTGGATTAGTTGAGAGGGAAAAAAATGTTCTAGGTGTAGGTAATGGAGTGATTAATATGATTTATCATGGATTTTGAGCTAATAAAAGAAATTGAGGACATCAAGGACATGAGGGACTATAAAAATCATTCAGATGGAGTCATGGATTGTTGATATCAGGATCCTAAAAGTAGAAAGTAAAAAAAAAAAAAGTCAGAGAGCAGAGATACTAGTCACAGAATAGAAAGTATAAAATTAAGGTGACAAATCAAGTTTTAGTATTGATGATGCCAAGTGTAGGCCATATCTGAAGTGTGGAGGATATGATCATTGGAGAAGATGAGCTCAAGAATTGGAGAAGCATGAGCAAATGAAGGATCATCTATGTGTGAATTTAAGCTGTTAAAAACTAACTAAAATGAGCCAGTGGATAAAATTTTCAATCAGTTAAGGGAAATTACCCAGTTGCTATTTGATAGCAGCATTGAGGGGGTAGTGGATGAGGCAATATATTATCATAAGGTTCAGAGAGATTTTGGGGGAGAGAAGGGAGGAAATAAGAATGATCTGAATACAGAAGTCGGATACACCTACACCTATACCACGTCCAGGTTCAGTGTTACTAAGATGTAGATAAAGTTAACAAAACAAGCAAGGTAAGACCCTTTTGAGGTGGCTAAAGGCAAAGCAACATCTTTTCTTGAGACATAGCAAGATCTTTTCTGCTTCTCAGACATTGATCTCATAGCTTTCTTCCTTTCTGGAATTAATCAATTCACCCATTTATTTATTTATCTTAAAAATACTTATATGTGGAATTTAAGAAACAAAACAAATGAACGAAGGTAAAAGGGAGAGGCAAACTAAGAAACAGACTCTTAATTATAGAGAACAAACTGTTGGTTACCAGAGGGGTGGTGGGTGGGGGGATGTGTTAAATGGGTGATCGGGGTTAAGGAGTAAACATGTGATGAGCACCGGGTGATGTATGGAAGGGTTGAATCACTATATCATACACCTGAAGTTAATATTACACTGTGTGTTAACTAACTGAAATTTAAATAAAAATTCAAGAAAAAAAAAAAACATTGGTAAGTGATAGAATCTAGGTATGCGGCATTGAACAGATAAATAAAACTCTTTGCTCCATGTGGAATTGCATATCAATGTTGGAAACAGATAATAAAGAAAATAACTAAATATAATAAAATTCTGAGGAGCAATGGGGGCTATGAAGAACAATAGAGCAAAGCATGGGGAAAAGAGTAAGACGGTGAACAGATACAAAATAGTCACAGAAAGCCTTTGAAGTTCTTGCACATGAAGAGAAATCAGAATAAAGTAAGAGAACAAACTCAGGTATGATCTGAAGTAAAATGACTCTAGCACAGGAAACAAGTTTGAACACGTACTAAGACCCTGAGGTAGAAGTGCAACAGAGTAGTTAGAGCAGAGATGGTTAGTAGGTGATGGTAGAAGTTTAAGTCAAAATGACAGTGAGGTGCCAGATCATGCTGAGTCTTGTCAAAGGGAAATTGTAGCAGACAGTTGTTTAAAAGCAAGGAAGACTTTACTCAAGACAATTGAAGTAGGGGAGAGTCTTTTGCAATGGTGTAGAGACATCAAACTCAACTCCATTGAAGCATAAGGTGGGATGGTTTTTAAGCATGGGGTGAACTAGAGGCAAAGTGCTGGAGGATACTGTGGGGGAGGCTAGTCAATGTTATTAGGCCATGTATTTGCTAATTGGCACTTATGCAAGTCAGTCTTTTACCATCTTACAGAGACTGGGAGATACAGTCTCTATCTTCCTTGATGGTTAGATTTTAAAGGGATGGTTCTCAGGTCTTTGAAAAAGGCATTCCTGAGTTGTAAAATTGGCAAGAGTCTGGAAGATTTAAATCTCAGAGGGACAGAGAAAGAATTTACAATAACAAGTTTTCTAAAGTAAATGCTTGAAGAAAAGGGAGTTTAGGGGCCTGTAGTCAGGAGGAGGGCTGTGGAAAGTTTAGTTAAGCGGAAGGGAAGGTTGCTGAAGTCTTAGTCTTATAGGCTGTGTAGGGACTTGGATCATATTTGGAATGTGATGAGAAGGCAATGGAAGCTTCACAAGAAGGGAAAAATGTGAACTAATTTATATGTTAAAAATCTGTGAATGCTATAGGGAGAACTAAGTGTAGGGGAGATAGTGGACATAGACAAGCTGCTTGCTGTATTGCAGAAATCCAGGTGAGAGGGACAGGAGGCTTAAACCAAGGTTGTGGAGGTGAACATCATCATGTAGAGATGACAGGCTAAGGGACTATGCATGTATCATAGGTCAGTGAGAGGAGGTAATGGTGGCTCTTGCATCCTGGTCCTAAAGAACAGAGTCAGTGCAATGCCACTAATCAGTGAAAGATTCAGGCAGAGAGGCAATAAAGTGTCTTGTTTGAATGTATTGAGTTAAGAGATATATTAACAATAAGCACATCTACCTGTATGCAAAATAGGAGGTTCCCTTAAGTAGATAGAAGACAGTATCTACATGAGATGGTGGCAGATGATTGCAACTTTCCAGGTGAGCAGTTAGAGGGAATGTAGCATAGAAAGTCAAAATTTGGGCATCCTGAAAATGCAGCTAAACAAAAGTGTATGTTTAGGTCCTGTATACATATACAGGCTTCATCAGTGAGGTCTGATACTAGAACCAGGACCTACCACTACATACCTGTTCACATAACTAAAATAAAATGAAAAAGAGACAGTTCTAAGTGTCATCAAGGACAAGGATTTTGAAACAACTGGAAATTTCCTCTGTATGCACTTTGGAAAATTATTGGGTAGTATCTGTTAAAGATGAATAGCCCACTTACTCTAGTCCTAGGCATGATCCTTATAGAAACACATATATGTGTTTATAAAAAAACCTCTGTATTGTTAATAACTATCCAAGTACCCATCAACAGCAAAATGGATAGATAGATGGTGGTATAGTCAAAAAGAAATACTGCACAAAAGCAAAAAGGAGTAAGTTACTTCAGTAAGCAACACCATAATTTCATTTCACAAATGTTGAACAAAAGAAGACAGACATAGGGAGCCTGGGGGGCTCAGTTGGTTAAGTATCCACCTCTTGGTTTTGGCTCAGGTCATGGTCTCAGGGTCCTGGGATCAAGGTTCATGTCAGGCTCTGTGCTCAGTGCAGAGTCTGCTTGAAGATTCTCTCCCTCTCCTTCTCTCTCCTTCTCTGTCCCTCCCCTCATTTGCACCTGCATGTGCTTTCTCTCTCTTAAATAAATGAATAAAAGCTTAAAAGAATAATACGACAGACGCAAAAGAGTTCATGTATCATGACATAATTTATAGCATGTTCCACGGCAAGCCAAAGTGATTTCACACTTGATTTTAGCCAAAAGGCCAAGAAGCGATGGAGCCAAAGTGATTTCAATGAGTCAGAGTAGTAGATTCCTTTGGTGAGAGAGATTGGATGCTTCTAGGATGCTGGTAGTATTCCTTTGACCTGTCCTTTAACCTGGGAGGTGGTGACATGGGCTATTCACTTTACAAAAATTCACTGAGATTTACTCTTAGGATTTATGTACTTTACTGTATGTATACTGTATATACAGATTTTGATGAAAAAAAATCACTCTGAAAAGTATAAATCATGAATTATTAATCATTCAAAATAATGTTTTTAAATCCTGACCTGCATTTTTACATAGTTGTATATATATTAGTTAGGTAAACTTCCCATATATCACCTTCTTCATCTGTAACCGGAGGTTAGCAATTTGTTGGGGGGAGGGGATGGTGAGAAAAGAGCAATTTCTTCATGTTACATATATTTAATACTAAATGGTAATTTTGAACATACAGAATATCTTATTTCTTTTTTAAGATTTTATTTTATTTATTTGAGAGAAAGAATGAAAGAGAGAGAGCACAAGAGTGGGGAGGGTCAGAGGGAGAAGCAGACTCCCTGCTGAGCAGGTAGCCCGATGCGGGACTCTATCCCGGGACTCCAGGATCATGACCTGAGCCGAAGGCAGTTGCTTAACCAACTGAGCCACCCAGGTGCCCCAGAATATCTTATCTCATTCTGAGTTCTGTTTCAACAACTCAGTGGCTTTTTTTTAATTATTATTTTTAAAAACTTCAGCAAAGTACATGTGCTTTTAAAAAATTAAGTTAACAGCTCTAAGGGGTTTTTATATTTTTAATTTTTAAAGATTTTTTTATTAAAAATGATTTTAAAATTACAGAAAAGATGCAAGAATAAGAATAGTACCAAGAATCTGACATCCTTTACCTAGTTTCACATATTGTTAACATTTTGCCCCATTTGCTCTATTATTTCTGTCTCTCTCATTCTTCCTCTCTCTTGTTCTCTTTTTCTCATTCCCTGCACGGGGTGTGCGTGTGTGTGTGTGGCGTGTGTGTGTATTTTTACTTAATCATTTGAGAGTCAGTTGCATATATCATGTCCCTTTACCAACAAACACCTCCCTGGACATTTCTTATAAGTATGTATATTCTCTTACATAATCACAATGCAGTCATCACTAAATTTAAGATTGATGCAATACTTTTGTCTAGTTTATCATTCTTATTTATTTTTTTAATTAACCCTAGAGTTTCCTTTATAATGTTTCTTACTCTTTAGTACAGGATCCAGTCAAAAGTGAAATATTGAATTACTTGTCATGTCTCTTTAGTCTTTTTCAGTGTGGAATATTAACACAGCCATTTTTTCTCTTTATGACACTGACATTTTTGAAGGATATAGTAATTATTATTATTATTATTACTCTTAGAATGTTTCTCTTTTTAATTTTATTTGATGTTTCCTCACAGATTCAAATTGTGAATTCCCAGCTACAATAGTGCTTCAGCAATAGTGTATCTTTCTCAGGGTATTTCTTCTAAGAACACATGAGGAGTATCTGTCCCACATGTTAATTTTGATCACCTGGGGAAAATGTTGTATGCTTCTCTATTGTATAGTTATTACTATTTTTATACAAATAATCTGTGAGGAGATACTAATAGCTGTTTGTTTATTTGAACAGCAAAGTGGCTAAGAAACTCTATTGCTTTGCCACATTCAATGATGCACATTCTTAAAATAAATTCTGAATCTATTTTAGTACAGTCTAGAGCTTTGGATCTGAAGACAGATATCAGGTGTCTCACTTTACTGGTAGAGCTTTTTGGACATTAAGAAAATTGTAAACATATCTGTGCGATTTAAGCTTGAACAGTGCTTGGATGGGTGGGATCAAGATGTGTGAGACTGGCTTGTAAATTACAAATGTATTTTAATGTGAGCATATAAGTAGTTTGTGTTATGTTACAACAGAGCAGATTAGAATGAGTAATTCTGCAGTAATGATACCTGACCAAGAATTAATAACGATTTACAAGATATTTGATTAACATTCTATCCATACATGAAACTCCACATCCCTATTATCATTGCAACTCAACCTGAAGCTTTGTCTCAGTGTTTTTCTATTATCTCACAGATGCTTAACAATAAATCAGAAGAAGATTAATTGAATTGGTTAGAGATGATGTTAGAAGCTACATTGTTATCTAACTGAACACATCTTAGGGTATTAGAAATAAAAATAATATACATGTATTAGGCCTCTAAATTCTACTAATTATAGCTCTTTATTGAAAATAGACAAAAATACACATGAATGTTATAATCTTTCTATAAATCCTATTAGTTTGGGGGTTGGTTCTCCTATCCAAAAATGTTTGATTGGAAATTACCCAAATATAAAGAATCATTTAGCTTATTAATTTTGACTTTAGATATGTTGATCAACAACTCTATGCAAATGCAGCTTCCAAAAAATTAATTGGTTAAAATAGCCAAGTTGAGATATATCATAGGGAGTATATTAATAAAAGAATCCTATTGAGATATGTTTAAATATTTAAAATTCAATATAACTGATTGGTACTTCTAAAGTGTATGCAAGTGTTCAGAAATAATACCACCAACTTTTGCTAAACTCACATATTTGCTCATCAATACCCCCTCCCTCCCCACCTCTTTTCCTTCTTTGATTGGTTCCTTCCTTCTTCATATAGGTCATTAAATGGATTATATAGGATGTTTGTATACAGAATTTACTCTGCTAATCACTTGTATAAATTGAAAGAAACCATTTTCAGGGGCCATGATTGCAACAAAATTCAATGACATAAAAATGTCATTGCATCTGCTGGAAGACAAAAATAGAGGACAAAGCAATTGAATAGAAACAGCCTGTTTCTGACTCTTAACTATAGAGAACAAACTGAGTGTTGCTGGAGGGGAGGTGGGGGGTGGTGGACTAAACGGGTGATGGGGATTAAGGAGGGTACTTGTGCTGAGCACTGGGTGTTATGCGTAAGTGATGAATCACTAAATTCTACTCCTGAAACTAATACTATGTTATGTTAACTAACTGGAATTTAAATAAAAACCTGAAATTAAAAAAAAAAATAGAAATAGCATGTTCAGTCCAATGGTTTTCCATTATTTCAGTTATGTCAGTTGCTTGGAAGGATCCAGAAGAGACCAAAGATAAAGACTTTTGTATGAAAAGACAAATGCAAGACCTCTCTTACATGGATTTAAAGTAGATTCACAAGATATTGAATCTCAGAGGAACCACTGTCACCATTCAAACAAATCTTATTTTTCAGATGTGAAAACTGAGACTTAGTGAGTGACATTAAAATGTTGTGGTGGGAATGGTAAATGAAATGTAAGATAGCAGAGAAGGATTCTGGTGTGACCACTATCAATAAATCTAAAGTGAAAGTCATTTCATAGGGATTCTCCCATGTATTTTGTACGGGGATTTTCACTAGAGAGCACCCTTGGGATGCATTTTGTCCCATGTGTAGACACACTGAAAGACAGATATTACCTTAATATGCTTAATATGAAAAGAAACTTTTAAATAACAGCTGTGGCTTGCATAGAAGAGAGAGGGTTTATTTATACTTTTTTTTTCCCCCTCAAACACTCTTATCTGGTCTGTGAGATCACAACTCTACATTCTTCCCCCCCCACTTTTATTGAGAAATAGCTGACATACATCATTAAATAAGTTTAAAGTGTACAGCATGATGGTGTCATTTACATATATTATAAAATGATTACCACAATAGGGTCAGCTAACATCCTTCTTCTCAGAAAGATACAGTGAGAAGAAAAGAATAAGAAAAAAACCTTCTTCTGAAAGTGCACATTCTTCAAGACTCATTTCTAGTACTGGACAGTTATTTCATATCTTGGCTATTGTAAATAATTCTTCAATAAACATATGGGTGCATGTATCTTTTCAAATTAGTGTTTTTGTTTTCTTTGTTAAATACCTAGTAGTGGAATTATTGGATCATATGACATTTCTGTTTTTAATTTGTGAGGAACCTCCATACTGTTTTCCACAGTGGCTGCACCAACTTACATTCCCACCAAAGTGCAAGAGAGTTCCTTTTTCTCTACATCTTCATGTCAAAATGTTTGAAGTCCCACCTAGGGTCACATAGCAAGAGGCAGTACTTGAGTTAAGACTCAGTGATACTAATTTCCAAACCAAGATTTTTTTTCCCCCAAGTCAACCATCCATGTGTAACTTACCAGAAAATGATGGCTAATGGATTTGGAAAATTCAAATAAGGGTCAAATCTGTTGTGTACTCTCTCCTCTTTGCAATATACCTCTTATGTTTGAGAGGATCAGCATATCCAAATGACATTAGTATCAAAAATAGTTCACTGCAAATCAAACACTTTCTCCATTAATATAGTTTCCCCTTTGTTTGATTTGTGTATACACACATACATAATCTGAGCTCTTATAATAGATTTTTAACTCTGAAAGTTTATCTGGCACAAAACAGAAGTTGAAAAGATTGAAGTACTGCTAATTCTGCTAACTTAATAATAGTATATAGCATGTTACTGTAACTAGTCTGGGCTAATCTCTAAGATAAGAGAAATATGAAATAAAAATACTATTTTCTAATGACAGTTGAATGTTTTAAAGGGAAAAGATATTGTATTTTAAACCTTTGTATTATCTTACATCTCTAATTTAATAATGAAGCCACAACTATAATTCTAGGAACACTCTTATTAAATTGTTTCTTTTGTCTTAAAAAAAGAAAATATTCATGCTGGGTAATATAATTTTACTGATTAAATCTGGAAGTAAATGCAGTGTGGATGTTAACTCATTAAGGAGATAGAACATTTATACGTTTTCTTTTTTTTTTGTCTTTTGATTTTAAAATTTATTTTAATAATAGAATACCTAATATTAAACTGTCCTCAGTTCCCTAAAATCAAATATTTTTTTTGTTATGTTAGTCACCATACAGTACATCATTAGTTTTTGATGTAGTGTTCCATGATTCATTGTTTGCATATAACACCCAGTGCTCCATGCAATATGTGCCCTCCTTAATACCCATCACTGGGCTAACCCATCCCCCGACCCCCCCCCCCAGTTTGTTTCCCAAATTCAAAATTTGATATTAGGGAATTTTATTTTTGATGCAGATATTGACATTTTATCAGTGACTTTGACAGTTTAATGTTAGTGTCACATAATAACTTAGAGGACACATTCCAATCTCCTGGAAGATTATTTCTCTATAGCAATAAAACCTAAGAGAATTATTATTCACATGAGTCTGAGTTAAAAAAAGTTGGGGAGCCTATGTGGCTCACAGATTAAAAACAGAAATGTCATATGATCCAATAATTCCACTACTAGGTATTTAACAAAGAAAACAAAAACACTAATTTGAAAAGATATATGCACCCATATGTTTATTGAAGAATTATTTACAAGCTTTCGACTCTTGATCTCAGCTCAGATCATGATCTCAGGGTCATGAGATTGATCCCCTCATTGGGCTCCATGTTGGGTGTGGAGCCTGCTTAAGATTCTCTCTCATTCTCACTCTTCCTCTGCCCCTCCCCTCTGCTTCACTCAATGAATGAATGGATGAATGAATGAATGAATGTTGTCAAAATATTGTAAATAACCAGTCTTAGAAAAATACTTCTGCAACCATCTCAGACTTTAAAATCAGAAGTAGCATGCATGAAGATGTAATGCTACATACCTATTAGAAAAAAATGGTCTAAATTAATTACCTCATATGATTGATTTATAACAGTCATTTCAGATTACTGTCTTTTCTTATCCTAAATGTTGGTCTATGCTTCCGATTTCATTTCACCCCATCCATATTTACAATAAGGATGTAGTAAGTCAACTGTATTTTACTCTTATTTGTATGTGGCTCCCAGTAAAGCCTAGTGTAACATATGGGAATTAAGGGATTTACCATAATGGGGGTTGGTGAATGAGCAACTGGAAAACAAAGCAGCCTTCAACTGTCATCCATTCTTATCTGGGAGTATGATATGTAACATATTTTTTCACTATTTTCCATCTTCTATTGCAATAATTCCCACTGCATGCTTTCTGACTTATCTTGAATTAAATGTGAACACCACAAAAAAGAAAAAAAAATGCTTGTCTATGAAGCAAGAAGAGTCAGTTTGGAAAAATATGATGCTGAAGCTCAATCATTTGGATAAATTTGTCTAGTATTGATTTATTTATTTTATTATTTTTAAAAATATGTTTAGTATTTAGAGTAGTGGGTTCCCAAATATGTTCATGTCTTAATCCCTGGGACCTGTGAATGTTACCTCAGATTATAAGAGGGACTTTGCAGATGTGTTTAAGTTAAAGATCTTGAGATGGGGGAGATTATCTTCTACTATCCTAGTGGGTCCAGTGTAAATAAATAAGGGTCTATATAAAATGGATGCAGGAAGAGTTGGAGCCAGAGAAGTAGGCAATGCGATGATGGAAGCAGAGTTCAGAGTGATTCAGCCACAATGCAAGGAATAAGGGTAGCTTCTAGAAACTAGAGAAAGTCAAAAAACAAATCTCCCCTGGAACATCCAAAAGGAACCAGTATAGAAAACACTTTGATTTAGCCCCATGATGAAACTCACTTCAGACTTCTGACCTCTAGAAATGTAAGAGATTAAATAGGTGTGTTTTTTAAAAGATTAGTTTTTAAAGCAATTTTAGTTTCACAGCAAAATTGAAAAAGATAGATATTTCCCAAATACTCCCTGTCCTTACACATGCATTATCTCCCCCATTATCAACATTGCACACCAGAGGGTACATTTATAGTAATGAACCTACAGTGATATGTCATAATCACACACAGTTCATAGTTAACATTAAGGTTCACTTTCAGGTTTATATATTCTGTGGGTTTGTACAAATATAAATGCATTGAACATTATAGTATCATATTTTTCTTTGCCCTAAGAATCTTCTCTACTTCTCCTGTTCATTCCTCCACCTATTCATCCCACCAACACTTCGTAACCACTGATTTTTTTTTACTGTGTCTGTAGTTTTGCCTTTTCCAGAATATCATATATTTGGAATCATACTGTATATACTTTTCGTATTGGTTTCTTTCACTTGGTAGTAGTACATATTTGAGGTTCCTTCATGTATTTTCATGGCTCAATAGCTTGTTTACTTTTAATGCTGAATAATATTTTACTGTCTGATATATCACAGTTTATCCACTCCCCTACTGAAGGACTCTTGGTTTCTTCCAAGTTTTGGCAGTTATAAATAAAATTGCTATAAACATCCAGGTGCAGGTTTTTGTATTGACATACATCTTCAGCTCTTTTGAGTAAATACCAAAGAGCACAATTGGTAGATAATATGGTAAAAGTATGTTTGGTTTTATAAGAAACCTCTGAAGTGTCTTCCAAAGTGGCTGTGCCATTTTGCATTCCCACCAGCAATGAATGAGATTTCCTATTATTTTGCATCCTTGTCAGCATTCAATGTTGGCAGTTTTCCAGATTTGACCGTCCTGATAGGTATGTAGTGGTATCTAATTGTTGCTTTAATTTGCATTTTCTTTTTTTTTAAAGATTTATTTATTTATTTGAGAGAGCGAGAATGAGAGAGAGTACATGAGACGGGGGAGGGTTAGGGAGGGAGAAGCAGGCTCCTCGCTGAGCAGGGAGCCCGATGCGGGGCTCGATCCCGGGACTCCAGGATCATGACCTGAGCTGAAGGCAGTTGCTTAACCAACTGAGCCACCCAGGCGCCCTAATTTGCATTTTCTTGATGACATTTGATGTGGAGTCTGTTTTTGCATGCTTTTTTGACGTATGCATATCTTCCTAGTGAGGTATCTGTTAAGGTCTTTGGCCCATTTTTAAATCAAAATGTTTGTTTTCTTATTGTTGAGATTTAAGAGGGTTTTTTTTGTTTTGTTTTGTTTTGTTTTGTTTAGATATACTTTGGATAGCAATTCTTTATCTGATATGTGTTTTGCAAATATTTTCTCCCAGTGTGTGGCTTGTCTTCTCATTCTTTCAACATTGTCTTTCCCAGAGCAGAAGTTTTTCATTTTAACAAGTCCAACTTATCAATTATTTCTTTCATGGTTTATACTTTTAGTATTGTATAAAAAAAGTTATTATCATATCCAAGGTCATTTACATTTTCTCCTGTTTTATCTTCCAGTTTTAGACTCTTGCATTTTACATTTAGGTTGCTGATCCATTTTGAGTTATTTTTTTCGGAAAGGTGTGAGGTCTGCATCTAGATTCTGCTCCTCCTTTTTCTTATTCTTCCTCTTCCTCCTTCTCCCTTTCCTCCTCCTTCTTCACAGGTCCAGTTAAATTGGTATTTTTTTTAAAAGATTTTATTTATTTATTTGAGAGAGAGAGAGAGTGAGCACATGAGCAGAGGGTAGGGACAGAGGCAGAGGGAGAAGCAGGCTCCCCGCTGAGCAAGGAGCCCAATGAGGGACTCAATCCCAGGACTCTGGGATCATGACCAAAGCTGAAGGCAGCCTCTTAATGGACTGAGCCATCCAGGAGCCCCAAATTGGTGTGGTTTTAAACTACAAATTTTGTGGGGATTTGTTACAGCAGTAAAAGAAAATTTAAAGCATCAGCAATAACACTCTTGATTCTATTCAATTTGAACCTAAATTTTGAGCCTCTTTGTATGAGGGAGTAGTACCTCTGCAGAATTAGCCATTCTCAGGGACATCTTCAAATTATTCTCGCTTGTCAGCCTCTTTCCTCCTTCATAACTCTACCCCCACATATATCTAATAGCACGCTTTCCTAGGTTATAACCTAGCTCCGGCATAAATGGATTGGAGTTCCATAAACTGAAAGGTAAAACAGGGACCAAGTTTCAGAGCTTCTATCCTACTCAGATGACTAACAACTGATTGGCATAAAAATGGCTTATACTTGCTCAGACACACACATACACACACATCAACTGGTACAGAAACACTTCAGAAATCTTTGATGAAAAGTTTCCTGATTTTACCATTTTTTACAAATGACTTGGCTTCAGAGATATAAACTACTGGGAACTGAAACATACTTACCAAATAGCTTTATCTCCCAAACTCATCCAAACAATAGTTCCACCTGCACTTGCTGTACCCGCCCCCCAACCCCCAAGCACAGTGGATTCGGTATTTATCGTTCTCAATGAAACATGTACCCTGAAAACTTGTCACTGGTTAGACTCAGGTGCAAAAGATTTATTGGTATATCATTGTGGTCTAAATGGAAAAAATCTAAAGAATATTAAAATGTAGAGAAACATGAAAAGAAACATTGTAAATAGTCTAAAACATTTTTAGTAGCAATGATGTTTGGGCGATTGTCCAGCCCAAGGTTTCCGAAATATATATCTATGTACCAGCTATATTAGAATAACATGGAAATATATTTCTATATGTACATTCCAAGAATCCCACATATACTATTATGTAAACCCATTAGAATATGTCTGGGTTAAATTTGTGGTGGACCACTAGGAAGCTCAGGGATGTTTGGAAAATTTAATCCTCTGGATCATAACTTATACTATGGGGCAATGGTCATGAGACTTTTCTATAAATATCCTTTATTTCTATTTGGCATAACCATGCCTAGATTAAAATAAACTCCAATTTTAAAATTTGCACTTGAAGGAAAAGTTCTTATTCACTTCAATTTATGGATGCATATTGTTATAAGTGGATTTTTAATGAATATTCCATTGAAATAATCATAGAAAACATTTTCTGACAGAACCTCTAGCAATTTAGGATTATTTTAGGTAAGTATAATTAGTAAGAATTTGGAGATTATATATGAATGAGATTATATATACATAAAGATTAACGGTTATAGATTCCACATCAATTTTAAAAGTCAGTGACTGATGCCAGTGTTTAAAATCCATTTGCTCTCTCCACTGCCATTGATATTACTCCCCTTCCTTAGACTAACATGTGGAACATTGAGGTATATCTGTTTCTCTAAGTCATGCATGCCCCTAGCTTTCTTGAGATCTTCACTCTTTGCACTGGCTTCTATCTCACCCCCCAAAACCTAGCACATGTTTCTCCCTAAGTCTGCTCCTTAGTCATAATGCATTGAGTCTTAGAAGCAAAGATGGAAATCATTAGGTAGAATACCCATCTTCCTTTTCTTGCTCTTTTTTTTCCTTTAAAGAGCGGGGTTGGGGGCAGAGGGAGAGGGAGAAGCAGACTCCCCAGTGAGCAGAGAGCCCGATTCAGGGCTCGATTCCAGGACCCTGGAACATGATCTGAGCCGAAGGCAGACGCTTAACTGACTGAGCCACCCAGGCGTCCCTCAAAGGCAGATGCTTAACCAACTACTGAGCCACCCAGGTGCCCGTCTTCCTCGTTCTTTTTAGCCAGGTCCTCAAGTCTTGTCTCCCAATCAGTCCCTTATCTAAAGCATGTAAAATTATTACGTTCAAAGACGTTGAGATTTATCTCTAATATTCCTTCCGTTAGCAAGATGTCACAATTAAATCTATTTGTAACCATTTGTAGAGCCGATACCCATATCATGTTTTTTCTCACAAAATATTTGTGTAACCAAAATATCTGTTCTTGTTTCTTCTTCATGGAGATCATTTAGTGTAACTCCCTAAGTTTATAGATGAGAAAAGAGAATGGCTTGCCAAAAGTCACAGTTGTTTTTTTTTTTTACTGTATCATATCTTGTAATTTTTTTAAATTTTATTTTATTATGTTATGTTAATCACCATACATTACATCATTAGTTTTTGATGTAGTGTTCCATGATTCATTGTTTGCGTATAACACCCAGTGCTCCATTCAATATGTGCCCTCTTTAATACCCATCCCCCGACTAACCCATTCCCCCCCCTCCCCGTCCCCTCTAGAACCCTCAGTTTGTTTCTCAGAGTCCATAGTCTCTCATGGTAAGTAGAGCCATAATTAAGCCACACACCTCTCAATTGTGGTCAGTGCTGTTTTCCTTCCTTTTGCTCCCGAATGATAATTGCATCTCTTTCCTCGCAGCATGCCTTAACTCCTTTCCTCTGCATTCAAGGAAATGAAATTCAGCTCTACTCAAAAAAAAAAAAAAAAAGTTCTCTGATTCATATTTTGAACATGAACCAAATATTGATCTTTGGCTTATCAATGAAAAATCAGAGATTTAACTCTTGCCTGTGTGTCCATCAGTTGTAATTTTTTTACAAAGTAAGAGAGAGTGTGCTCTTTAAGAAATGATGGTTCAGTTCTCTAGCAATGCAGTTTTCCTCCTCTTCTCTGGCTTTCTCTTTTCTGCTTATAACTATCACTCATGTGGAATTTTGGCCTGAAATCACCTCCAGATGTTTTAATATAATGGAATGCATATATTAATAGTTCAGAGGAAATAACACTTCCCAGCAATATTGGCTCCGCATGTGAGGCAGAATATTTATTCCTAGGAAAATATATCCTGTGATGTTAAGACAGTTTTTGGAAGTTCAGATTACCAGGTGATCCCTTACTGGCCTTTAGTCAAACCTCTTTTTAATGAAATATCCTTTGTCTTAACTAGGCAAACTTGTTAAGATGAGTTATTGAAAAATAATTTCCCGAGAATATCGTAAAGGCTTACATTTGGTTAACTGCTTTCAATCATGTGAAAAAGCACAAACCATTTCCTTTGCAAGTGCCAAATTTTCTGTTCACTTCCCAGACTATTGGGAAAATGTTTTAATAAATATTTCTATATGTTTTTCTTTTATCTCCTGTTTTATCACTCAAAGGCTAAGTGATAGAGATTTTTCTCCAGAGATTTGGAGAGAGTGGCTGACCTTAGATGATAACAAATAGAATTGTGTCTTCTTATGAGCCAAGTTCTTTTCACTCAGATCAGAAATTTGTTGAGGAGCTTAGTTTCTGTCAGTCTTTTTGGGAGCTGCAAAAGACTGCCCTCACTTGAACACAAGAACAAGAGAAACAGAGAAAATGTTTTGTGTTCTTGATCCTCAGATCTGAATGTTCTATATCCAATTAAGCATCAGCATTAGAGAGAAAGAACACTATGTAATAGCACTGAAGATGTAAGTCTCACCACCGTTGCTTCCTATTAGATTAAAGTAAATACCAAAAGTGTCATGCAGCATGGTCCTACCAGAGACCACCTTCACCCTGCCATTCTTAGGTCATTGTCTCAGCTCCATGAATATCACAATTGTGCATCAAAATTTCATAGTGTTTGCTAGTGGCACAGAGATCTGGATTTTTTTTTTCAGAGATTTTTTTTTTTTTCCCAGAGATTTTTAACCATTGTCCACGAGAGGTTCTGTTGCAGGTGGTCTGTCTTGTGAAACTATTCTTGGAAATAAACATCCCAAAGCCTGTGGGATACTACACAATTAAATTTACATTTATAAAGTAGCCCATATAAGTTTGGATGATAATATCTAAACTGACATCGCATTTATTATGTGTTAGGCACTATTCTAAGTGCATTGTATGTTCAATCATGTAATTCTCATAAGAATGTCATGGGGTAAGTACTCTTATTACAATTTCTCTAATAGAGAAAAAGTTGCCAAGATATTAAGAATTTAAGTAATTTATTTGAAGTCACATGGTTATTTCCAGTTGAAATTAGATCCTAGGCAAGCTGGCTCTAGAGATAATACTCTGATTATATTATACTGTCACTTACATGCCAGTCCATGAAACTGGTTGTATGAACCTTGAGTATAATCAACCTGGATACCCTGCCCCATATACACTATATGGTTTTCTATCTCCCAACATGACTTCACAAATATCCTTCAAATCCTTGTCACTTTTAACTCTACTTTGTGTGCTCTTGTGATTAATTCTTTCATAGAGACAGTGAGGACTCAGAGAACTCCACTTAAGCTGGGATGTGACACCTGAAGTTACACTTACCTCTGGGAATGGTCAGGGTGTTTTCCCAGTTTATAAGGGATGGCAGTATGGTGGGATGTTTAAGACATATCATCTATAAGGGACCCTGAAAGTAAAAGTTGGTCATATTTTCTGGGCAAGCTGTCAGTTGGATGGGACAGACAGAAAAAATCTATCTAGGATAGAAAGTGGTAAAACATGAGTTTAAAACATAAGTTAAAAAAAAGGTAAACAAAAGTAAGTATATGATAGCTGCTGAAATAAACTAGTGATTTTTTTCATGTCCTTAAAAAGTAAAGTTAGAGAAGAAAAGGTCTAGTTTATGCCAACATCAGTCAAAGGGTATGACAGAAAACCAAAGCAGTCACTTTCCCAATATTACTGCCTTCATATTTATGATAGCACAAACCATTTATCATCAGTTTCAGTGCTGTTCAAGACACTGGATCACATTTATTAAAAAATTTACTATCATATCGCCTATAGTAAATCTGTGGTTCTTAAATAGAGAATATTCCCAAAGAAGGGATAGAAATATGTGAGTGATGAGTTACTTTATATCATGGTTGTTTATCAAATCTTAATAAAATTGAGAGAAAGTCACACTGCAAAGAGCATATGGTCTCATCATTTAAGGAATTACATGAGTAAATAATGACATTTACATGATCATCAATAAATTAGTGACTATGAAATTAAATTGAATATATTTAAACTCTTACAAACCTTCAAGACCTTTTGACTTTTATTCAAACTAGGGCATTGCAGATTCTTAAATCCTTTTCATTCCAGTAGGGCATATAGTATTAAAAGATCATGGGTAATAATCAATAATTATGATAATCATCATTATCATTTAACTATCCATTTGGTGATTCTCTCAGCTATATGTCTTTCCTTGGTAATCCTGCATATCTAATTACATACATTGAAAAATAGTATTCTGAGAAGGGATCCTTAGGCTTCCTTATACTGCCAAATAGTCTATGACACAAAAACGGGGGGCCAGAGTCTATGATTCTAACTGCTTTGCATCAAGAGTAGCACTGTTAATTTTCAAATTAATATATTTTAATTATCTGAGGGATGGATTTATCTATATTACATTTTAGGGCAAATAATTTATTTTAACTAAAATTTTGATTTTACTTTAAATCTTTGAGATCTGACTAGGGCTACTTTATACTCTAATAAATTTCTATTTGTCTTTTTTCTGTTTATTGTATTTCCAAATGCAATTTGAGCAATGTGAGCTCACATTCAAAGAGAGGTCATATTCATGGTGAAGAGAAAAAACAAATTGCTCATAAGGCTAAAGTTCTTGCTTTGGGGTTTGTCTCCTTGAACAAAACATTTAACTCTTTTAAGACCATCTTCCTTATAATGGACACAGGAATGCATTCATTTATTCCAATAACATTTATTGGATTTTTTAATCCAATATTTATTTATTGGATTTTTTTTTATTATTTTTATTATTTTTATTATTTTTATTAATATTTATTAATAATTTCTTGTTATACAACATGAGCTATGATAATGGGGCATAATAATAGTTTACCTTTCATGAGGTTTTCATGAGCAACAAATGACAATGTATATGAAAGTACCTTATAAAATTTAATGGGCTACAAATATAAGAAACATTTCTAATGCTCTGTAAGAGTTTAAATTGCTTTCTGAAATAGAGAAGACAAAATCATATTCAGCAGAGTTTTAATATTCAGGGAATTTTATTGAATTATAATTCTTGGAAATTGCTTTATATTGTAACTTTCCTTAAAATGTATTATCCATTTTATCAGAGCATCAGAATCTGCAACACAGTATATAATCAAAAAACTCTTTATTAAAGGTTTTTATAGCATGTGTGCGCAAGTGTATTTTGGGAGAGGGTATTCTGGCTAGCAGCATTTTCAGTTCAACTTATATTTTGAAGCTTATTGTTTTTGTTTCTAAATATATATGTTTTATGATATTACAATGATGATAATGATGATGTCCTTTTATATCCTTCGATTAAAAAAACTTGCCCTTTGTATAGTTACTTTATTCCTGATAATCATATATTTTTTAAAGATTTTATTTATTTATTTGACAGAGAGAAACACAGCGAGAGAGGGAACACAAGGAGGGGGAGTGGGAGAGGGAGAAGCAGGCTTCCCGCCGAGCAGGGAGCCTGATGCGGGGCTCGATCCCAGGACCCTGGGATCATGACCTGAGCCCAAGGCAGACGCTTAACGACTAAGCCACCCAGGCGCCCCCTGATAATCATATTTAATGTGAGCAAAAGCAAATTGCATTACCAATAAAGAACAGTTTTTAGAGCTAGTGCATGGTAATAATGACGTTTTTTCTTTTGGTCATTAAGGGGGCAAGGCAGGCAAAGGAGGCTACTTTATCAGTCTGGATTTTGGATAGCAGAATATGTGGAGTAGAGCCAGAGCTGACCCATGTTGGTCACATAATATGGGCAAGAAATAAAATTTGCTTTCTTAAGCCTCTGAGTTTGAGGTCATGTGTGACTGCAGCATAACCTAGCCTCTTCTGAGTGATACTAGCAAGTGAAACTTTTGGAGGCTTTTTTCTTTCTTTCTTTTTTTTTTTTTAATATTGGCCCATAGGTGGTGCTCACTTACTGTTGGACAAATTTTAAAATGCAGTGCTTTTAAGTGAAACATACTAAATGCTAGAAATGCAAATTAAGAAAATGATGTTGGTTCTTAAGTTAGTCATTATCTCATTGCAACCAGACATATCTCCAGTTATAATATCAAGTGATAAGTGGAGTAATAGAAGCATATGCAAAATATATAAGTAACTAAAATGGGGGGTGTATAATTCAGATTGGGCAGGTGGCGGGGAAGCCTTTTGCTCTTCTTCTCACCCATTTATCAGCACCCCTACCCACTTTATCACTTCTTCTTTAAGGAAAGCGTCACTGACAATTTAATTGGTATGTTAATTTTTATTGATTATGTGACAGATTATCATAAGCTTTGTGACTAGAAATCAAACAAATGTTTATATTAAAGTTCTCTGTACTAAATGCTTACTGTAGGTCCCAATGGCTAAAATCACATGTGTTGCTAGGGCCACGTTCCTTTCTGCAGGTTCCGGAGGAGAGAATTTGATTTCTTGTCTTTTCCAGCATCTAAAGCCTGCCCACATTCCTTGTCTATGGCTCCCTTCTTCCATCTTCAAAGCCCACAGCTCCAGGTCAAATCCCTTACACACTCTATCACCTTGACCTTCTCTTTTGCTCTTTCACTTTCTTTTCACTTTCAAGGACTCTTGTTATTACATTGGTCCCACTCAGATAATTCAGGATAATATCCCTATTTTAGGTCAGCTGATTAGCAAACTTAATTCTAATCTCTTTGCCATATGGAGTAACATATTTACAGGTTTCTAGGATTAGGACCTGGCCATCTTGGAAAGGAGGACTATTTTTTTTGCCTACCATAATTACTAACTGCCTTATTAGATGCACTGGACCAGATTTCCCTGGTAAGCTTTTATGCCTTAAAATACAAATACACCTCTCTGGTTACTGATTTAGACCTAGGTCACACCTGCCTCTGGGGACAGCCCACTCATCTTCCAGAGTCTGCTGTATTGCAAATGTCCAAGAAAGTGGGTTCAGGACTACCCTTGGAGCCATTTCTTACTTTTCTCTGTAGATGTACAAGCCCAAGCAAGTCCCATGATTTAGAACATGGGAGGGAAATGAGAACCACAATTCAGGACTAAAACCTAACTTACATTCTTTAATTACATGTTTATCAGAAAGCCCTGATTCTGATTTGAGATGTAGGCTTAGTTATAAGTGATAATGTATGTCTCATTCTTCTATTTTTCTCAAAAGTCCATTTATTGGGAATTCTGGGGTAATGGAACCTTGGCAATAAAGTTAGATTAGGAAGAACAGGAGCCCATATGTGCTATTTCCCCACCCTGGGATGAATCCACCATTTTCTGTTCACCCTAAGAGGACACTTAGAATAGTTGATTTGAGGTGCTAGGGCCAGCTTGTGGGAACCTATATCCAAATTCTTAGGGTCCCAAATGGATGCCATGGAAGAAAGTCAGTGGTTTTATAACCTCAAGTAGAGCTAAGGTGAGGCCATGTTAGTTAGCAGATGGAGTCTCATAATTGGGGCCAAACTAGTTACAGGCACTGCTTTTGGTCTGTACATATGATTGTAGTGTGAACAAGTATGCAATCCTGATGCATTATATAGTTTGTCAAATGCTGGCTCTCCCAAACTTAACCAAAATTATTTGTTGATAAGACAAATTTGAGATTACTGTCTATACTACTTTAGAGAAAGGTCATTTTGCTAGAATCTTAGTAATGTCTCAGAAGGGGAGGGCAAAGTCAGGATATTTATTAAGATTTTAATATTGGTTTAAAGTAATTTTTGGTTATAATTGGGAAAAATCATGATATAATAGTTCAGTATTTGTGAATAGAATAAGGTGAGGATTTTGAAACCATACGTTTCTAATGTCTGTCATAAACTGTAGTTTGATACTTCCTTTTGAAGATTTGATGACTATTTTAGGAAGTTCCTGGAATGAGCAATAAAAATGTTTGCAGCTCTAACTTCCTGAGCAAGAGTGTCCTAAGATAGTAAAGGAATACAATAAAATAGGAAATTTATGGTAAGTAGTAAGCTGTGTGGAAGATCTTACATTTCATCATAAGCAAGGAAATGTGGCAGAACAAAGTCTCCACATGCATGAAGTCAGCCAATGGATCATTGAATCAGGATGACATCTCAACATTACTAAGGATTCAAGATTTCCACTAAGCACCACATCTTTGGTGTTTCATTCAATACCTAATCCCTTGAGTTTTATCCTCAATATAAGGAGACATTGCAGATCTAGGGCATTGAATAGAATGAATGTATTGGAATGAAATGAATCTGTGATACATCCCACTCAAATATTCTCCAACTTGGTCAAAGGCAAATTTGTCCCAAGTTTCTGGAAAGAGGCATCTATAAGAAATAGAGTGGTGTCATTCTTTAGGAGTTTTAATGATAAAGTATTACCTTTGATGGAAAGAGAATTTTCCATTTCACTTGGAATGGTTTTGACCTGAAATATGAGAAAGTCTATTCCCCATAATAAAATTAAGATCAGGCAACGGTATAAAGACCTCTAGAAATTACTGCTTATTTAGCCCTTTGGATGCCAAAATTAAGAGCTACTTCAAATTATCTGTTAGGTAAATGTTAATATACTATGAAAAGATGTTCATAAGGCACTTAGGATCCAGTTGAAGGTAAAAGCCCATTAAGGGGTGTAGGGATTTCAGGCATTAATGAATGCTGAATTGGACACCCTGAGATTGTGTGCCTAGCTACTCTTTTCTTCTAGGAATTAGTATTTCTCCATCCCCCGTCATAACCCACATGAAACTGTAGTAAGAAAAGCTATAGTATAATGTAAACCACTATTCTTTGGCCACAGTTGAATAATCCAGGAATAGGAACACAAATTTTGCCACTTTTTAAAAACTTTTCCCTGAGAATTTTGGATTTGGAATTAAGAAAATCAAGCTAAACATTTTCCATTTCCTGAAGCTTAAAGATTTACATAATAGTACTTTTAAAGCCTTTGAAAGCAAAAACTGTATCTTGAAGTTAAAGGAGGAGAGTTGAAGAAATAAATACCAGTAAAAGGATACAGCACTGCTATATGCCTAGAGCAGTGGTTCTCAAAATTTTTAAAAACACAGATTTCTGGGCCCCATATCTAGATTTTCTTATTTATTAGATCTGTGACATGGCTGGAGATTTGGATTTGTAATAAGTTCTCAGATGGTACTGATGCAGTTGGTTATAAGACTGTACTAATCTAAAACCACTGACCTGGAGTAAAGGGAAAAACACAGGTGTCACATGGAAGAAGATGTCTTAGGAATAGGGCAAAAATGTATTTGGTGGCTATAATCCACATCAGTGTGTTTCCATTCCTAGATTCAGGTGCTTTAATAGCTTCATGGTATGTAATAGCCAGGAAGAGAGATTTGGAGATAAGGAAATCTCAAGGTGGAAGGCTAGTGTGATTCTCAAAAGAGGGTAGGGTTTTAAACGAGTTAGAAATGCAGTCATTTTTCAACATGAGTAGTGGGAGTTCTGTATATCCAGCTGCCACTAGTTAAACCCCTTAGTAAACTGCCAAATCTGTACTTGGCTTGTCACCCTGATTTAAAAGGAAATGTCAATATACTGAATATGGCAAAAGGGACATGGTTGCTAAGGTTCCCTAATAGCAGTGTATTTGACAGTTAAAGAATAGCTCAACTGACAGTTCCTCATAAAAAAGCCCTGTCTCTCTGAGAATTTGAGACCAGGGTAAGCATGACATGTATATAACATGTTATGTTTTTGGGAGAACAAAAGTTGTAATTTAGTAGATGTTTAAAAAATACAATCTTCATGTCTTTGCCAAGCTAGAGACTAAAAAAATCAATATTAAGGACATTGATGAGATATACAATAATTTTCATAAAAATAATTGGCCCTTATGATTAAGATACTTAGAATCAAATCCCAGAAGTGTCTCCTTCCATTTATAAAATTCATTTAAATAATGGAATTTGAGTAATTCCATTTGAATTGGTGGAAATAATTCTACAGAGCTGAGAAAAAAGTTACATGCCTACACAAATGAGAGTTCTAAGGATCTGCAGTTTCCAGGATAGAAGGCACTAGATTTCCTTAAAAGGCTCTTTAAAAACAAACTCATAGAAGGATTTTCTATAATTAACATTCCATAGTCCCATGTAAAATCTAATATGCCTTAAAACTGGGATGAATTCTTCTTTTCATATTATATAAATCTTTCTTATTGCAGTTTGAGCCTTTCTTCCCTGGACATTTACTGCACATAACATGTATAATTTAGAGACAAGACAGTAAACACATTAATCTAAACAGCAGATAATCCCAGTTTCTATTTTAAGTTTCAAACAGATAAATTGGGAGACTGATAAACCAATCAGTTAGACCAATCTAAGCAGGCCACTGACATATTTTGGCAGTCTATACTATCTTTATGCAATTCTCTAATTACTAACTGATTTCTCCACTTTGAACTTAACATGTTATTATGGTACTTGGAATGATTTTCAGCCACTTGGGAACAATTTTTATGAAACAAAATTAGGAGACAGATTCAAATAATTAACAACATAAGAGTATTACCAATAAGCTGGAAGCATATGAAAAAGTATATAGCTTCAGTATCCCTAATAATTTGAAGAATTCAAATTATAATAAAATACCTTTTTTCATTTATCAAACAGACAATAATTTTGGGGGTATACTTTATGGGAAAATATTGTATGGATTTTAGTTTACGGTTCAATGAGACGAGAAATTTTTAACACTCATGTACCTCCCAGTCAAGATATGGAACTTTTAAAACACTCAGTTTTTTTTTAAACCATCAATTATCTTTAATAGATATTTTTAAATTAAGAAAAAAAAAATTTTGTTTACCTACCTGTTTACCATTTCCACTGTTCTTAATTATTTATGTAGATCCAGAGTTCCATTGAGTGTTTTCTTTCTTCCCGAAGGAACACCATTCCTGGAATGGAGAAGTGATTGTTTCAGGTGTTGTATTTCTTTTTTTTTTTTTTTTAAAGATTTTATTTATTTATTTGACAGAGAGAGACACAGCGAGAGAGGGAACACAAGCTGAGGGAGTGGGAGAGGGAGAAGCAGGCTTCCCGCCGAGCAGGGAGCCCGATGCGGAGCTCGATCCCAGGACCCTGAGATCATGACCTGAGCCGAAGGCAGACGCTTAACGGCTGAGCCACCCAGGTGCCCCTCAGGTGTTGTATTTCAGAGATGGTATTTATTTCCCCTTTACTTTTGAAAGGTATTTTTTACTAGGTATAAAATTCTAGGTTGACAGTTTTATCTTTCTAATACTTAAAAGATGTTGCTTCACTGTCTTCTGACTTACATTTCTTATGACAGAAGTTTTTTGTTATTATAACCATTGTTCCCTTGGACCCACTCTGTCTTTTCTGGCAGCTGTTGAGATTGTTTCTTTATCATGGGTTTTGAGTAATTTGATTATGACATTTCTTTTTTTTTTTAAGATTTTTTTTTTTTTTTTTTTGATTATGACATTTCTTAATGTAGTTTTCTTCATGTTTCTTGTGCTTGGGGTTAGGTTTGTTGAACTTCTTGAATCTTTGAGTTGATAGTTTTCATCAATTTGAAATATTTGGGCCATTATTTCTCAAAGATCCCTCCTCCCACTACCCTTTTCTCTTGGGGTCCCCAATATCATGTATATTAAGCCATTTGAAGTTGTCCCATAGTTCATTAATATACTATTAATTTATTGCAGCTTTTATTTTTTCTCATTGTGTTTCATTTTGAATAGTTTCTTTTGATATAAATACAGCCTCACTAATCTGTATTCTGCAGTATTTATTCTGCTGTTAATTCCCTGCAGGTTATTTTTCATCTCAGACTTTTTCTTTTTCTTTTTTAGGTGTTCAATTTGGGTCCTATTTTATTTTTCGTTTCTCTCTTGAACATGCTTATACTTTCATCTAAATTCTGGAATATATATAATATAGTTATAATAACTCTTTCTACTAATTCTAACATCTTTATTATTTCTGGACCTGCATCTTCTTATTGATTTTTCTGTTTATTATAAGTCATATTTTTCTGTTCTTCTGTATGCCTGGAAATTTTTTTTTTGGATGCCAGATATTGTGATTTTCTTTTTCTTGTTTTGTGCTAGATATTTGTATATTCTTATAAAAATTTCTGAGCTTTGATTTGGGACACTGTTCAATCACTGGAAATGGTTTGATGTTTTCCAGTCTCACTGTTAGGCTTTATTTCAAAGGGAGCAAAGCAGCTGTTAGTCTAGGACTAATTTCTCCACATTACTGAAGCAAAACTTTTCTGAGTATTCTACCTGATGTTCAGTCTATTGTAAGGTATTTGCATTTTGGTGGGTAGGAATACCAACTATTTGTAGCTCTGTCTGAGCCCTAATAATTGTTTTGCTTGTTGTTTTATTTTTTGTTGTTTTGTTTGTTTTGTTTTGTTTTAATCTGTCTTTCCCCGGCCTTGAGTAGTTTCTTTACATGTAGGCATTGATAAGTACTCAGCTCCAGACTTGAGGGGAAACCTGTGAAGTTCTTCAGAAGACTTCTCTGTGTGACTCACTTCTCTCCATGTAGCTTTCTCCTCTCCTGTGTTCTGCCTGAAATTCTGGCCTCCCAAATTCTTAATTTTATCTCCTCAAAATGGGACTGGGTATATGGGTTACCCATTCATACACTGTAGCTCGAAAACTCCTATCAGATAATAAGTTGGGATATTTGTACGCCTACCTTGTTTGTTCTTTTTCTCTCCAGGTTAGCCCTCTGGTGAACCTGTTGTCCAATGTCTGAAAACCACCTTTTCATATATTTTGTCTGGTTCAGTAGTTGTTTGAGGCAGGTGTGCAAATTTCATCAGTTTTACTCCATCTTGTTAGAAACTGATGTTTGAACAGATCAATGCAGAAAACAACAAATAATTTTTTTTTTAAAGATTTTATTTATTTATTTGAGAGAGAGAATGAGAGACAGAGAGCATGAGAGGGAGGAGGGTCAGAGGGAGAAGCAGACTCCCTGCCAAGCAGGGAGCCCGATGTGGGACTCGATCCCGGGACTCCAGGATCATGACCTGAGCCGAAGGTAGTCGCTTAACCAACTGAGCCACCCAGGTGCCCAACAAATAATTTAACTTAGAAACTCATAATATTTTTATATATTATCAATAGAAAACTTGAGTGGAAACTACATTATTAAACTCCTTTGTATGAGTTTTCTCTATAGTTGAGATCAAATTGTACAACTCTATCTGTGCTCTGTCCCAGTTACATGGGCAGTTTCCACAAAGAAATCTAATTGTCAAAAAAAAAAAAAAAAAAAAAGGAAAGAAAGAAGCCTAATTGTCAATAATCTCTGGATGATGAATTTTATATAAAATATATTGATGTTGATGGGCGCCTGGGTGGCTCAGTCAGTTAACCATCTGCCTTTGGCTCAGGTCCTGATCCCAAGGTCCTGGGATCAAGTCCCTTGTCCAGCTCCCTGCTCAGCGGGGAGTCTGCTTCTCCCTCTCCTCCCCGCTGGTGCTTTCTCTCTCGCTATCTCTGTCTCTCTCTCTCTCAAATAAATAAATAAAATGCTTAAAAATATATATTTATGTTGAAACAATAATGATAAGCTTTAAAAAATACACAGATATACACCTACTATCACTTTCTATCTTAATTTTTCTGTTAAAATATAGCAAAAGGAAGAACATAGTGCTATTAGATAGTTAAGGCTCAGTGAAGAAATGCACTCCAATGTGAAATAAAAGGGTTTATTTTCCCTGGACTTAAAACACTGATATTATTTAGGAATATATTCCAAAAAGAGTAATAAATGGAGAGGTCTACTTACAGAAAATGCATCCTTGAAAATTCAATGTTTCTGAAATTATTTTATTTCATAAAATGTCTACTTTAATCCATATCAGAAAAAGAATTTTTTTCAAAACTTCAAAGAAGCTAGATGGAGGACATTCCTGACCCTGTGGTTGATAACAGAATAGCATACATTATATATGTTTATTGATGTGGAACTTGATTCTATGCAGATTTCAAAGTTTTAAAAAGTGTATAAATGAATCCTTTCTGAGAGACTAAGACAATATGATTTATTTGATATTTAATTAGAAAAGATAGTACAATGTATCTAAATTTTTTTATCTATAAAATCTATATTTTTCATATGGCCATGTTTAATTTATAAAACCAATCAGTTGTTTTGTGGCTATTCATACCTATTTTATTTTTTAAAAGTGTATATATTTCTAATGCTGACAGTGTGAAAATCATTAACCTAGAATAGCTTTTGTTTCAAAAGTAAGCTGGTTTTCCAAGTCATACCAACCTGAGGTTAAAAAATGGGGACTGAATTATTTTACTTTTGACATTTACTGCTCTTCTTTTTCTTTCTATGTCACTATCCTGTTCCCTCCTCACATGCACGACCGTTTCTCAGAGTGCCCTGGAGCAGCTCATGTGTACCATTTACGTAGTCCCTTCTGCTTTTAGAGTAGATACTATTTTCTCCTTTTCTTGCCCTCCCTAAAGTAATTCTATTACTGAGACCTCTGAAGCCTATGAAAACTTTGTAAAGCTATTAACAAAGCCAGTTACATTCTAGAAAAAGTCATCAGTGGCATCCTGCACTGATGCTTTCATAAGTGAGTATTTTCTCTTATGTATTCTCTATTCCCAGTGGTTTTGACCCTGTTTGTATTTGGAGATCTCTGAACTGCTGACATTCTGTAACAATAACCCAAAAGGGAAATATCTTTGAATCATATTCTCTTCCAGAATGATTTAACATTCATTTTCACTGGCAATCCTTTGCTCCAAATATCTTGCAGAAGTTTTAAGTTTTATTTAATGCCCCATCACCAACGATCTGAGTTTAATTAAACATTAAAGTTAATTTCACAAATTAGGACAATTCTTTAAATCTCAGAGGATTGTGACTTTTTTATATACCTTATTATATTCTTTGAAAAGTTTAGACTACAACAGTAATTTTCTCTATTGATCATATGTAATTTTTATTCAGTATCCCAATAATACAAAGACCAGTACTAGTTAGAGGACACAGACTTTTCACCTTGAAAATTTTTAGGAAATTAAAAAAAAATTTCAAATCAGTTAACTTATTGTTATTGCTTTAGATGATTTAGTTAATCACAATGAATGACTAGGATCATATTTCCAATAAAATTGATCTTCTGCTTTTCAGAACAGCTAAGTTTCCTTAGCTCTCCTTATAGTTCTGGTATTTGCCTGAGTTAGTACATTTGCTTCCTAATACATTATATTGGATTTGGGCTTACTGTGGAGTAGTCAAAGAAAAAGCACTAGTACTAAAATAAATTATACTACAACATCAAGTCTCAGCCATGATTTACTTCTAGATGGCATATTGCAGAAACCATCTAAACCAGCTAATGAAGTGGAAGGAAGAAAGGGAAGGGAAGGGAAAGGGAGGGGGAAGGTGGAGGAGGAGAGAGGAAAGAAGTGAAAGGGAAGAAGAGAAGGATGGAAGGATGGAAGAGGGAGGGAGGGAGAAAGAATCTAGACTGGAGAGCATTCAAGAGCCAGTAATTCCTTCTGACTTCTAGTATTTCTTTTCACATCTACTTCAGTCTGCTCTCTTACCAAAACAGTTTTCTCAGGCTTTACTCTCCACAAAATAACGATCCCAAAACTTCTGAACTTTAAGTGTCTTTCAGTTTCGCCAACAGAGAGAAGATAATTAGTTATTTTTGAATTCCAGTTTATAGTTCTTGTAGCAAATATGGATCCTGTGTCCACCCCTGGTCCAAGCAACTAGACAGAGATAAAGAAATATTAGAAATCCTAGTTTGTGAACTGAGAGAGAAGGCAACCATCAGGAAGAGGAAAGAAATTTTCAGAGAAAAGAGTTGTGATAGCTGGACAGAACAGCCAAAATGTGTCTATGACACAGGAATTTCAATCAGGGTCAGACTGGTCAACTTGAAAAACTTACACAAAACAGCCATGAAGAATACTGATTAAGAAGGTAAAATGTATTCTGCATGGAGCACTGGGTGTTATGCACAAACAATGAATCATGGAACACTTCATCTAAAACTAATGATGTAATGTATGGGGATTAACATAAGAATAAATAAAAAAAAAAGGTAAAATGTAACAACCCAAAAGTATCACACTAAATCCTATTTATTTTATCTAGTCTTAGTACACACCAATGTGAACCCTTTCCTTAACCCCATTTCTTAACTATTTGATTCTTGTTTGCTTTAATCTTTTTATTTCCCCTATGTCCTCATATACTCTTCTATACAGATTCTCTTTTTTTCTAAATTAATCTAAAGGTACTGGGGTGCCTGGGTGGCTCAGTTGTTGGTCGTCTGCCTTCAGTTCAGGTCACGAGCCCTGCATTGGCCTCCCTGTTTGGCAGGAAGCCTGCTTCTCCCTCTCCCAGTCCCTCTGCTTGTGTTCCCTCTCTTGCTGTGTTTCTCTCTCTGTCAAATAAATAATAAATAAAAAAATAAATAAAATCTTAAAAAATTTAATCTAAATGTACTAAATGTACTAAAATTTAATCTAAATGTAAAGTTTCCACAAATTACAGTCCATATTGCACTTGGTTGATTATATATTGTGATATTATTTGTTTTTTTTTTCTCTCCTATAACAGTTCTGTTTCTCTAATTTTCTTGAGAGAAGAGATTGCATCTTATACATTATTTTTATTCTCTAAAAATGTTGAAGTATAGTAGACATGCCTTATAAAATTATTTTGTCTCTAAATCAGACAATTTTTTCAGTGCATTTATTTATTAAGCCTCCCTGTATGTAGGAATATGTGATATAGTTCATGAAAGTCAAGTATAAGAAGATATCAGAGTGGGTTTTTTTCTTCCTGTTATTATTAATCCTTCTACTTTAGATATCTAAACACATAAAGGCATTACAACGTAACATAAAGTAAAACTCACTTTTCCAAAGTCAATTTCATTAAAAGTTATGCTTAAACAATTAGACTGAGGTCATAATTTGCAAAGAAGAAAGGATGAATTTCAAATTCTACCTTGAAATTATTCCTTTCATCCACAAAGTCAGACATCACACTTTGAATTAGGCATGATTATTTTTTTCTCTTTGCACCAAGTTCAAATATAAAGTCATTCCCAATTTTAGTTAATAATTTATACATACATATATTACAAGAATTTTAAAAGATGAATCCAATTCCAGGCGAATAAATCCAATTAGAGATTTAATGTGAAACCTTACCAGTTCAAACTTTTAAATTAGGGGAGAAAATATGTTGACACTTACTAAAGCTTGGTCTATGTAAAGAAATGAAGTAGACATATTTGTATTGTAAAGCAGGAGCAAAGGTTGGTCGTTTGGTTTCCTCAGAATTTGGCCCTTACACCTGATTTCTACAACTGTCAAGGAATCAGTGGTGCTATTGTGGGGTTCAGTTACAGAGCCAGTTACTGGCATTTATAACATGTGTGAAATCACTGTAACTCTGTAGAGTTATCTCATGGTAAAATAGGTGTACAGAGGATCCATCCCTTATGCTTACTTGACAACTGCTATGGATTGAATTGTGCCTTCCCCTGCCTGTCCCCTCCCCCCCCCCAGTTCATATATTGACATCCTAACCCCCAAAGTGATTGCATTTAGAGATAGGGTTTGTAGGAGATAATAAAGGTAAAAGGGGGCCATAAGGGTCAGGTCCTAATCCTATAGAATTGGTGACATTGAAAGAAAAGGAAGAGAGAGAAATGTATCTCTCTGCCATATAAGGACACAGCAAGCCAAGAAGTGAGGTCTCATCAGAACCTTAGCATGTTGGCACCTTGATCCCAGATTCCCAGCTTCCAGAACTGAGAGAAAATACATTTCAGTTATTTAAGCCACCCAGACTACAGTATTTTTTCATGGCAGCATAAGTTGACAATTACAACAACTGATCATGATTATTTGAAACTTGAATACACATTAATAAAATCATAATTTTAATGCTATATGTGTGTGTATGTAAGTGGTGTGTGTGTGTGTGTGTGCACACGCGCTATGGGATGACATAGCACAGAGAAAAGGTTTTTGTGGAAAATAATAAAGATGGGAAAAGAACAAAATAACAATGTAGCAAAAACAAAAATTATTTATAATGAAAAACAAGGCTACGTCATACTGTCTACTGTATTACTGCAAATATAGATAAATTGAATGTGCCTGTGAGCTATTTTTGAAATAACTATGATAGAAAGAATGAGCCATAACATAAGATCATTTTGTTCCTGGTAAAGTTAGATAGTCCACTGTTAGGCCTAAATATTGGCAAAAGATTATATAGCTTTCCTCAAAATAGTGCCAAAGACCAAATTTAGAAACTTCATGACTAGTCCTGAACTGGTTCAATCCTCAGCCCTCAAATAGCATTATTACTTTCTTTGTAACATGAGCTCCTTCCAAAATTAGGAAAACAAACAAACAAACAAACAGGCAAATACTGTATGATTTTACCCAAGCAAACTAAAAAATGAAGAGGATTGTCTTACCGATATCAAGGTATGTCAGTTAATTAATACCTTCAGTTATCAGAAGGTCAGGGTCCAGAGACATACTTTTTCAAGCAGGAATCTATTATTTGGGGCTTGAGGGTTTTTAATGGCTTTTTCTACAGCAATGATAGCATTTTCAATGGGGTAACCCTTCCAGACTTTCATCATGTTCCCTGTGTCAGTGTTC
This sequence comes from Mirounga leonina, assembly GCF_011800145.1. Classification (NCBI taxonomy): domain Eukaryota; kingdom Metazoa; phylum Chordata; class Mammalia; order Carnivora; family Phocidae; genus Mirounga; species Mirounga leonina. The sequence continues at coordinate 34,671,736 of NW_023270305.1, read as the reverse complement.
TCCATAGTGTTGGCAATCTTTTCTATAGAGGACCATGTAAGTGAGCCTTAATGGTCCTATGAACCCCCTGATCTAGAGGCTAAATTAGAGACATTATGTTTGGGAGCATATAGACCATTTTGACACTTTAGGTGTTGAACTCATGAGGTTCTGGGTGGCCAGGGGCATTGTTCAATATCAAAAGAACTTTAAAAGGCAGTTCCTTACTGGGAAGGTACTTCCTGACTTTAGGGATGAAGCATCGATGGAATCAATCCAGAAAAGATGTTGTTGCTGTCTGGGCCTTCTTCTACAACCAAATGACTGGAAGCCAGTGTTTATCTTTTCCCTTCAAGACGTGGGGGTTAACAACTTTATAGATAAGGACACTCCTGATCATAAACCCGGCTACATTTGCACAAAACAGACTTAGCCTATCCCTTCCTGCTTTAAATCCTGGTGTTTACTCCTCTTCCTTACTAATAAATGTTCTTTGTGGCATTTTTTCCCCAAAATAAGGTACTTTCATCTGTAATAATAACCTGTTCAGAAAGATAACCCTTCTCCTCAGTGATTTTGTTAATGGCATCTAAGAATTCATCTGCTGCCTCCTGGCCAGCAGAAACTGCTTTTCCTGTTATCTTGACATGTTTTAAGCTAAATCTCTTTCTAAAATTGTCGAACCATCCTTTGCTGCCGTTAAATTCTAGATCATTCAACTTCCTTTTACTTACCTTGTCATATAATGACTTTGCTTTTTCTCAAGTCATATTAGAGTCTATAGGTATGCTTTTCTTATAGAAATTCTGTACCCACACAAAAGCTGCATTTTCAATTCAAGATAAAAAGGCATTTCACAAGGTTTTCACATTTGCTGGCATAGCTGCAAAGATGGCTTCACGAAAGTTCTTTTATTTTTTTACAGTGGTCCTTATGCTAAATTCGTTTATCTTGAAACGGGGAGCACCCACAGCTGCAGACCTCAATCTATGATATATATCAAACAATTTAACTTTTTCTTGTAATGTCATGACTTTTTTCTGCTTCTTGGGAGCACGTCCAACATCACCAGTGGCGCTTTCTGTTGGTTCCATGGTGTTATGCAAGGTGTATAGTATTGCACTAAACATGATTAAAAAATATGTGAGAACCAAGAGAGATCGCTTTTTATTGCAGTATGAAATTTGCTAGAGAGATGAACTGCTCCACAGAGGTGATAAGTGTCACAAAGCATTTTAAGTAGATACAATACTTGAGCTCACTGCAATAGCAACAGGAGGTGGCTACAAAATTAGCACAGCAGTACAATTTGTACTACTGTTAAATTTATGCAATTATGATCTAATACTGCATCTTTATACTTGTGTACATTTCTCTTGACTGTGAATGGTACCATGTACGGTATGTAAGTGAGTGCATACATTTTGATAAATTTTAACTTTTTATAATATATTTGTCTATATTCAATAGTAATAAATGATAAAATAGACTAGAATCTACATATATTTTATGCATTTATGGCACATCTAATGTTTTCTTAATTTTCTTTGGTATTTCTAGGCTATGTGGTTCATCTGTGAATTTTTTTTTCAAATTGTTACAAATCTCCAAAAAAAAGTTCTAATACATTTATTGAAAAAAAAGTTCATATAGGTGAACTCATGGAGTTCAAACCTGTATTGTTCAAGGGGCAACTATAGTTCTTCTCACAGCTAAGATTTATTAAAGCAATTTATAAGGATAGATGGAATTTGGAAGAATCCACATGTAGGCTTCCTTATGCTCTGTCCCCATCATGAGAGGTCACAAAAAGTACACTTTACCCCAGCAAAAAAACCACACCAACATTTATATGATGTTTCTGCCCAGGGAAGCTCATTTGAGATTTAGTGCCCAGAGTTTTATTGGAGGCTGGTCTGTAGGCACCTTCTCCCTGGCACATAATAACATTTCAAACTCTCAAAACAAAAGCGGGCATTCAGTAAAAACCGCATTGTCTGCACAAATAGTCTGGGCATGATGAACTCACCTGATAAATTAGGAAATGATGAGAACACATGAAATCCAAGTTCCCAGATGCCAACCAATGGCAAACTGCAAGAAGGCCTTTTTTAAGGATAACAGTTTCAGGCCTGCTATGTTAATACTTTTCTGCATAGTGTAAAGGTAGATCTCCAGATTGTGCATAAACATGTAATAAGTATAAATTTTTTTCTACCTTACCATTCCCCACTTGTTCATTCTTTGCTCAGGTAGGAACATAGGTCAGTCAGCCTTCACTGCCACAGCTCCCTCCATAAAAACCCTCACTGCATCTTCACTTGATGCCCTATAATATTAATATTCCTGCCTCTATTGCCAGAAGAAATTATTTTCTTCAAGCTTTCTTTACATTATTAGCCCCAAATCAAAATTTCAGGTTTGGTTTCTGTGCCTGAATTTCAAGAAAGGCTATAGAACTAAGTATCTTCCATTTTCTGATTTTTTTTTACAGAAAAGCAGGTAAAGTTTCCTGGCAAGACTAATAAGATAGGGAATTATTACCTAAATATAGACAACTACTTATGACTTATATTTGTATACACCACCGAAAGGCATATCATTGCAATGATTTTCTGATGCTAGGCTTAAGTACAAACACCCCCCGCCCCCTGCTTTGAGTTTGTGAGAGAGAAATCCTAAATGTAGTTGGGTTGTGTTCTCATAAGGAATTTTAGTGTAGGTTGGCCTTGCAGTCTATTTTCTTGAAGGATTTACAGGGTCCTAGAAAAATTGAAGGTTCTATTAAAACTTTTCAAATACAATACTTTAAGAAAATCTAGTTGAGCCATGCTAAATTCCTAATCCAGGGAAACTGTAAGATAGTAAATTCTAGCATTGGAATCCTCTATTCAGGATCTCACATTCAAAGTGTGGTTGACTGCATGCTGATCTAAAGCTATGGGGAATAGTCTGCTTCCAAGCTCATTCAAGCTGTTGGAGAAATATTTTCTTGCAGTTGTAGAAATGAGATCTCGCTGTCTTATGAGCTATCAGGTAGAAGCCACTGTCAACTTCTAGAAGATGCTAATTTCCTGTCCATAGTCCTCATAAGTCCTCATAAATATTGCCCTTTGCTCCTTCAAAGGCCAACAGCAGGATCTGTCTTGTTGAATTGCCCTCACACTTTGAGTCTCTCAGACTCAACTTTTCTACCTACACAGAGATAACCCTCAGCTTTTAAGGGCTCATGTGGTTGGGTTAGCCTCTGCTCCCCCAGACAAACATCCCAGTTGAAGGTCAACTGATTGGTAACTTAACCACATCTGCAGTATACATTTGCCATGTAGCTTACAATTATGGGAGGGACATCGGGGGATAAAAGTCATGGGGACCATGTTAGAATTCTGCCTATCAGTCTTTTAGCACACCTATATCTCTAGTAATAGTTCCCATATTAAGGATCCATGGGTTTTGTCTTTAGAGACTATATACACCTTTCATATAAGTCTTTAATCTTATTTATTTCTTCTTAAAGTGTCAAGAAAGTAGATGAAAAGTAAAGAATGAAATGTATCTTTTCAAAGATACTTACTTGTCTATGTATGTAGGTATGTATGTATGTATTTATCTATCTTCTATCTAAAATATGCTTAATGTTATGAGACTAGAGAACAAAATGACCAAATAGAATCTATCTATCTATCTATCTATCTATCTATCTATCTATCTATCTATATCTATCTATATGTAATAGGCTTAAGTTTTATTTGTATATAATTAGAAAAATAGCTGTTAAATGTTTGGAAAAGTGAGGTGAAAGAAATTTCATATCAATCTTTTAGCCAGTTGGGTGTTTACACTAAAGAGGTTTTTAATTTGAGTTATTTCAAAATTATTTTTATTCTCTACTTTCATAGTTATTTGTAAATCATCAATATCAATAGTTAACATGCTTTCTAAAACTGTTAATGATGAATTTTCAGATCTCAACTGGATATTTTAAAATAGAGACACCAATGTATGAGCTCTGCAGGAGTCAACATTAAAGTCCTTAAAACATAGATGCTCGAATCCTGAGTTCAAATCTAAGTTACATCATTTAGTAACTTTAGTCCTTGGTTCAGTTACTTCAACTATCTTTGCCTGCATTTTACCATTTGTTAGTACTTATATTATCTTGGCCCTAGCAGTTAGTACCCATGGAGACGAACCATGAGAGACTATGGACTCTGAGAAACAAACTGAGGGTTCTAGAGGGGAGGGGGGTGAGGGGATGGGTTAGCCTGGTGATGGGTATTAAAGAGGGCATGTACTGAATGGAGCACTGGGTGTTATATGCAAACAATGAATCATGGAACACTACATCAAAAACTAATGATGTAATGTATGGTGATTAACATAACATAATAAAAAAAAGAAAAAAAACTACCTTTTTTCTCCATTTACTGATATAAATTTTGAAAAGTACTTAGTGTACAAGTTTGCTAAAAAACAAAAAATAATAAGAATGTATAAAAGCATTTTCTAAACTGTTTTTCAAATAGTAGTGACTACTAATTGATTGAGAAGTTTGTTTTTAGTTAATAATGCGAACCCAATATGTTTAAATGATAATAGACTATATGTTTACTGCAGAGATAACAGTTTTTGCTTTCACTGAAAAAATGTTTTATTAGGGACACAAGGCTAACACTTGAAATATGTAGCAGATTTACAAAAGTAAAAATACATCTTGTCACTTTGACTTGAAGATGCGCAGATTATCAGGAAAGTGAATGAAAAGTAAAGAATGAAATCAATAGAGAAGAGTTATCAATGAGAGATATATGGAGGTGGAGACCTAACCTGGGATTTGAAGAATGATTGAAATTCCAATACTAGTGATTTCTAACCCTACAAAAAGTTCCAAAGCCTGGGACTCACCTCAGATTCTAATTGGTACTTTTTAAAAGGTTTCCAATTATTGCAATCATGTAGTTGCCTTGAAAACCACTGTGTTAAATAAGCTTCCAGTTGCTTCTGTTGCTATAGAATAGCATGAGAGCTTGTTAAAAATGCAGAATCTCAGACCCAAACCAAGACTCACTGATTTAGACTCTGCCTATTAAAATTATAGAATAGAAACAAGAGGACAGCTGGGGGCGCCTGGGTAGCTCAGTTGTTGAGTGTCTGCCTTCGGCTCAGGTCATGATCCCAGGGTCCTGGAATCGAGCCCTGCATCAGGCTCTCTGCTCAGCGGGAAGCCTGCTTCTCCCTCTCCCACTCCCCCTGCTTGTGTTCCCTCTCTCTCTGTGTCTCTCTCTGTCAGATAAATAAATTAAAAAAAAAAAAAAAAGAAACGAGGACAGCTGAAAATAAAATTTCAAATTACCATCAGGCAGAAATGTTCATGTGCACTTCAAACCTTCTACCAACCTTGGATATCCCAGTAGGACTTTATCTCTTTCTTGTTTAGCATTCTAATACTTGAGAAGTCATGTCCTAATTGAAATTACATAATTCATTCCATATTATATAGTCAAATATACAATATATTTTTAAACTTTAACGCTATTCCCAAAGACCCAGTTACAAGCCAGAAAGTTAGATTTTAAGCACCACCTCCATGAGAATTCTCCACTTTAAATAACTGAGAGGGACTGTTCACTTTCTTCACTTATGTTCAGGGCCTTACTATAATAATTATTTTTTCTCAGAGGGTTAAGGAACTCATAATATCCAAATGGATATCAGAATATCCTGGAATGAGGACACACTTTTATAAACAATATCAAGTTTCGAATCTTGAAGACAAAAGCAGGAGTTCCCATAAGCAAGAAGTTATGCTTTCTTTAAGAGGAAGTACTTACCATGGGTGAACATGGGATAGTAATTCATTCTTCTAGGTTTCTTAGATTGGGCTTCATGAATGATTCATCCCATGACACTGGACATACCAATTTACCTCTCATGCCATTTAAAAAAATAAAATAGCTTGAAGAAGCAGGTATTGTTTTCTGATAAGTTAGACATCAAAGTTTATTGATCAAGCAAGGAAATATTGACCAAAAAAAAAAAATCAAGAACAATATTCCTGCAACAGAGGATGCATTTCTCTTTGCATCATTTTGCAGTCTGGTGCTGGAAATAGGGCTATTTAAAACAGTGAAGAGAAAGAAGTCCTCTGAAGATTAACTTTATATCCCTTTGCACTCCCTATCTCTGAGTGGAAGTGGACATTTTCTTCTCATGAAATGCCAGGGAGCCCATTGTCATTTCCAGTGGAGGAAAACAGGGAGGCTTGCATCTTTTGCAGATTAAAATGTTGCTTCAATAAGGACAACACAGGAAATACTACACATGTACAAATCAAGGTGGCAGCATAGGAAAACCCTGAACCCACCTTTTCCTATGGAAAAAACAAATCTACAGCTACATGTGGAATGATTTTCCTCCAAAAAGGACTTGAGAACTAGGTGAACAGTGCCTCCACGATGGAAGACTTTTTAAGAGACACATCAAGAAGGGTAGGAGAGGCAGAGACATGACCTTGCTTGGGGCCCCCCTAGTTCCTTGATTCCAGAACACAGCCTGTGCCATGGACAGTTTGAAAGAAATGGCAGGGGCCACGTGGGTGGCAGAGTCTGCTGGCCATCCAAGTCTTGGTTTTGGCCCAGGTGGTGATTGCAGGGTTGTGAGATCAAGCCCCACATGGAGCCCCCGTGTTGGGCTCTGTGCTTGGCTAGGAGTCTGCTTGTGTTTCTCCCTCTGCCCCTCTGTCCTGCTCAGGCGCATGCATGCACACACACTCTCTCTCAAATAAATAAGTCTTCAAAAGAAATGAAAAGGAATGGCATCTTTCTTCATTGGATCCCACTTGTTATGATTGCATCCTTCCCCACTTTCATAATTCTTTCTTTTCCTAGGAAGGATGTGAAAAACTCAGATGAAATCCTGTAATATACTACAGGCATATTTTCATTAAAAGTTAGAAGTAAGGAAGCTTTTGTTTAAACCCAAAGTATGAACTATGAATGATAAAGTTGACTCTGGCCAGGAAGTCAGCAAGATATATTGGAAGACACAAAAGTATTTCCTAATGTACTTCTTATCAAACCACAAAAGAAATGACATAATTTGTGTGCATATTAATATCTACCCTGCTTCCTGGAGGAGTTCTGCTCTCTGAATTTGAAAAATAAATTATGTTTTATTTTAGGTTTTATTTCATTTTCATGGTCAATGATGAGATGATCTTCAAAGTTCCTTTGTAGCAGCAGAGAAAATCCTAAATGTTGAATGTCTGTGTCAATGCTGAATCAGTTTTGATTGTTTTGTTTTTGTTCTCAGTATGGTTATATTTTCCTGTTTATTGGCATGCATGGTATTAATTGATTAGATGCTAAACATTGTGAATTTTACTTTGGTGGATGCTGAATGTCTCTGTTCCTATAAATATTCATGGGCTGTGTTCTGGCACACAGTTAAATTATTTTAAAACAATTTGATCCCTTCAGGGATTGCTTAAAAAAAGAAAGAGGCATAATTAGCATATCATAAAATGCACACTTTTAAAGTATACAGATCATTGGGTTTTTTTAATATTTGGAAGTTGTGCAAACATTACCAATAACAGAATCCAGAACATTTTTACTCCTCCAAAAGGCTGCCCAGTACTCATTAGGAGTAGTAATTCCTAATTCCTTTACTCTTTACAGTAACTGGAACCATTAATCTACTTTTTACCTCTATAGATTAGTCTGTTTTGGCTATCTTATATAAACATAATCATACAATATGTGGCTTTGTGTGTCTGGCTTTTTTCACTTAGCAATGTTTTCAGGATCCATCAATGTTGAATTATGTATCTGTACTTTGTTCTTTTTATGATTGAATAACATTAATTTTATGGATTTTACCATATTGTGCTTATTAATTCATTAACTGATGGACTTTTGGTTTCCTTCCAAATTTTGGCTACTGTGAATAATGCTACTGTGAACACTGGTGTTCAAGATTTTGCATGAATATATATTATTAATTCTTTTTGGTTTATGCCTAGGAGTAGAATTTCTGGATTATACGACAACTGCCAAACTATATTTCCAAAGTGGTTGAATCATTTTATATTCCCATCAGTAATCTGTGATGGGAATTGTCATCTCAGCAGGTTCTTGGTTTGCATTTCCCTTATAAGTAATAAAAATAAACTTCTTTTTATGTGGTGATTGGTTGTTTGTATAACTTCTTGGTGGAAATATCTAATCAAATCATTTGTCCTTTAAAAAAGAGACTTTTTTTGTTGTTGAGTTATAGTACTTCTTTGTATATTACGTATACTAGAACCTTTCAGATATATGATTTGCAATTATTTTCCTTTATTCTGTGTGCTGCCTTTTACTTTGTTGATTGTGTACTTTAAAGCATGGAAGGTTTTAATTTTTGTGAAATCCAATTTATTTAGGTTTGTAGTGCATTTAGGGTTAATTTTTGTATATAGTGGGAGGGAAGTTTCCAAATTCTTTTTTCTTTCTTTTTTTTTTGTCCTGCTGATAACTAAGTGTCCCAGCAGCAACATCTGTAGAAATACTATTTACTAATTTTTTCAAATTAAATTGTCCTGGCACCTCTGGCAAAGAACCAGCTGACCATAAATGTAAGTGTTTATTTCAGAACACTCAATTCTATTTCACAGAGCTGTATGTCTAACCATATGCAAGTACTACACTGCCTCGATTGTTGTAGTTTTGTTGTAAGTTTTTTTAATAGAAAGTGTGTCTTCCAGTAGTTTTCATCTTTTTAGAAATTTATTTTGGCTATTATGTGTTCTTTGCTTGGATTTGGGGAATCATCTTTTTAATTTCTTCCAAAACAAAATAGGCAGCTGGAATTTTGATAGGGATTGAGTAATATTAGATCAATTTTGAAAGTATTGCCATCTTAACAATATTAAGTCTTCTGATCCATGGACATGGGGTGTCATTTCATTTATTTAAGTCTCATTTAATTTCTTTTATAATATTTTGTAGTAGTTACTGTACATGCCTTGTACTTTTTTGTTATATGCATACCTAAGTGTTTTGTCCATTTGATTGCTGTAGAATTGTTTTTTTTAATTTTATTTTTAGATTTCACTGATAATGGATAGAAACACAATGGATTTTATACTTATCTTTTATCCTGTAATCTTGTTAAACACATTTATTAGCTGTAATATTTTTGTGTGAATTCCATTGGATTTTTTTACATACAAGATCAGGCCATCTGTAGATGGAGACTTTCATTTCTTCCTTTCCATTAAGGGTGACTTTTATTTCTTTTTTTTGTCTAACTTCCTTAGATAGAACCTCCAGTATAATGTTGAATGGAAGTAATGAGAGCAGAAATCCTTGTCTTGGTCCTAATCTTAGATGAAAAGCTTTGAACTTTTCACCATTAAGTGTGATGTTGCTATGGGTTTTATTAGGTTAAAGAAGTTCCTTTATATTTCTAGTTTGTTAGCATTACTTTTTTTAATATGGCATATTACATTGACTTTTGTATGTTGAACCAAGCTTGCATTCCCAGATGAATTTCATTTGGTCATGTTGTATAATCATTTTTATACATTGCACAATTCTGCTTGCTAGTATTTTGTTTGTGATTTTTGCATCTATATTCATAAGGTATATTGATCTATAGTTTTTCTTTCTTGTAATGTGTTTGTTTTGTTTTGCTCATTGGGCAATACTGACCTAGTACAATGAGTTGGGAATTATTCGTTTCTGTTTTTTGGAAGAGTTTGTAAAGAATTGGTATTAATCCTTCCTTCCTCCTTAAATGTTTGGAAGAATTCATCACCGAACCCATCTGGCACTGGATTTTTCTTTAGGGGTAGTTTTGTTGTTGTTGTTGTTGTTTTGTTTTGTTTTTTACAAATTTAGTCTCTTTACCTTTTTTTTTTTTTTTTTTTTTTTTTGGTGGGGGGTAGGAGAGGAGCAGAGTCAGAGGGAGAGAGAGGATCTCAAGTAGGCTCCATACCCAGTGCAGAGCCCACGGGGCTTGATCTCATGATCTCCCTGAGATCATGACCTGAGCCAAAATCAAGAATCAGACACTTAAATGACTGAACCACCCTCATTACATTTTATACATTTATTTATAATTTCTATCTTTTCTTAAGTCATCTTGGTGAAATATGTCTTTCTCAGAATTTATCAGTTTCATTTAGTTTATCTAGTCTTCTCTTCTTGTTTAGTTATTCTAACTAAAGGCTTGACAATTTTGTTGATATTTTTAGAAAAGACAACTTTTCATTGATTTTATTTTTTATTCTCTAATTTGTTTCAAAGAATTACTAATACTTAATAATTGTTATATTTTTCCTCCTTGGTTTGGGTTAAATTTAGACTTCTTTTTTTCTTAGTTTTTCTAGTTGGGAGATTAGGTTTTTGGTTTGAAATCTTTCTTCATAATGATTTCTAATTTCATTCCATTTTGATCACACTAAGTTTCTAAAATCTGGTGTGTTTTATATTTGCTGCACATTTCAGTTCAAAATAGCCATGTTTCAAGTGCTTAATACACACATGTAGCTAGTGGACGCTGTACTGGATAGCAAAATTGCAGCAGCTTCAATTCCTCATTGAATCTCCCATAATTAATTTTATCCCAACAATAAGTTTTGCCACTTAAACCTAATCAAAGCTATCCATTCTTGCCAAGAGACTGTCTGCTTTCTGACAGAAGGGAAAAATAAATGGACTCAGTAATTGACATGAGAATAAAAGGAATGATTTCAGTCCTCTGATTTTTAGACTCAGTTCTACCTTCTGTTGAAGGTACAGTATAAGGTTAAAGTAGGGCCAGCACCAGTTTCAGCTCCTTGAACCCTGCCAATGGCCTTGTGTTGGACCACCAAGAATGGGCTGGTCTTGGAACTTGTTAGAAAGTCTGAGGCTCAACCCCATATGTACTAAATCAGAACCTATAGTTTAACAAGATCCACAAGTGATTATATACACATCAAGTTCAAAAACAGTGTTTTAGAGCAGTGACAATAATGATAGCTACTATTAGAATCACCTGAGGAGATTTTAACAATCTCAATACTCAGCACCACAAATCCATTATATCAGAACCTCTGAAATGTGACCCAAATATCATTATTTGTTAAACTCCCATGTGATACTAAAATTTAGCCAATGTTGGAAACCACTCTTAGGAGGGGGATTATTTTCCAAATGTGGAAACTTAATTCTTTTCTCCTCCAGTTTCATTGTATCAAATGGGTTTTTAAGGTAGGTAAGTCTTGTTAAAATTTCAAGAGATTCTGATGTTAGACGGTTTGAGGACCACTTTGAGGAAACCACTGTATTATTTATCCTGTGTAGCTCATTGCATTGGATTTAGGGGACTCTCTTAATGGAAAGACTAAGAGAAAATTTTTAAACAATATATATTCTTCTCCTCCTATTTTTCAAATAAAAACCTGAGAGGCACCTGCTTGGCTCAGTTAGTTAAGCATCTGCCTTCCACTCAGGTCATGATCCCAGGATCCTTGGATCAAGCCTTGGGTTGGACTCCCTGCTCAGCTGGGAGTCTGCTTCTCCCTGCCTCTCCCCTCCACCCCCCCAGCTGTGCACTCTCACATGCTCTCTCTCTCTCTCTCACAAAAATAAATAAATAAATAAATAAAATATTTTAAGAAAATACAATTAAAAAAATAAAAAATAAATAAAAACCTGAGATTAGGACCTTCCCATGACTTATACAAAGCTATTCTACGATATTTGTGAGAGAGATAGTACTAGATCTTTTTAGTTAGTGCAGTTGAATGCCCTAGGTATGATACAATCCTGACATTTTCTGTTCTGTTTATATACACATAACTCTGACTTTTTACAATTATGTTATTTGTCTAATAGATTAGTTATTTTATTCAAATATCTTTTTCTAAAGTTGTATTAGAATTATTTATTAGAAATGGTACCATAGGGGGGGCACCTGGGTGGTTCAGTCGTTAAGCACCCCACTTCAGCTCAGGTCCTGATCCCAGGGTCCTGGGATCGAGCCCCGCATCGGGCTCCCTGCTCCATGGGAAGCCTGCTTCTCCCTCTCCCACTCCTCCTGCTTGTGTTCCCTCTCTGGCTGTGTCTCTCTGTCAAATAAATAAATAAAATCTTAAAAAAAAAAAGAAATGGTACCACAGGGGCTCCTGGGTGGCACAGTTGGTTAAGTGCCTGACTCTTTGTTTGGGCTCAGGTCATAATCTCAGGGTCTTGAGATCAAGCCCTGCGTTGGCTCTGTTCTCAGTGCAGAGTCTGCTTGAGACTCTCTCTCCCTCCCCCCAGTTCCTGTTCTCTCTCTCTCTAATATAAATAAATAAATCTTAGAAAAAAAAAAGAAATGGTACTGTAACACAGATTACATCCTACTCGTCATTTTGCTTCTAATAGGCTATTAATGTCTGAGGTTCTTATTATTGAATAGTGAATGTTTTTTACCTAAATGGTGCCATTACTTGTTTTGGTTTGTTTTTAATCTAGACAATAGTATAAAATAAAGATATTTTCACTTGTTACTCTGCAACTCTAGATGATCTGTGAAGATCTGAGCCTCTAGGAAATATTCTTTCTTGCATAAAAAATTTAAAAAGCTACCATTTACTGAGAGCCTAATATGTGTCAGGTGCTTTAATGCATTATCTCATGCAATCATAACACAATTGGTATAGATAACTTCATTAACTTCTCTGTTTATTATATTACAGTTAATAAGAGGTTAAACTGGGATTTCAATCCTAGTCTACAAAACTCCAAAGCCCGTGCAATTTCAACTAGATATCACATCCACCATATGTTTTAATATGGTCTTTGATTATGAGAATATAGACTGAGTCTTCATCCTAAAATAATTGAGCTGACAGGAAACTCAGAGATAATTCTTAGATGTGGACCAAAGGTGTGGAACATGGGAGGAAATTGCAAGATCACTTAGTTAAATTTATGTTAAGAATAGGGGTGTTTCACTAATTACATTTCTAAAGACTACTGAGCTGGTGATTTGTTGCCGTTATCTTCACATTTATATTCCCATGCTTTCTGAATGATGAGCATGATTGCTGTGGAGTTGGTGTTATTTTGTGGGAGGAAGAGACTTCAAAAGCAAAACAAAACATGTAATTCCAAAAAACAATTTTTGTTTTTCCCAACTTTTGACTACAATTACCATCCTAAAAATTTGAAAGAATTTTACAGAGAACACTGATAAACATGTCACCGAGATTAATATTTTACTACACTTGCTCTATCATATATCCATTCCTCTACACAGCCATTAATCTGTTATTTTCTATACATTTCAAAGTAAATTTTTGCTAAATACCAAACATACATGCCATTAATTAGAGTTCAATATCTGTATTTTACTTTTATTTATTTTTTTAAGGATTTTATTTATTTGTTTGAGAGAGACAGAGCACAAGAGAGGGAGGGACAGAGGGAGAAGCAGACTCCCTGCTGAGCAGGGAGCCCAATGCAGGACTGGATCCTGGGGCTCCAGGATCATAACCTGAGCTGAAGGCAGTCGCTTAACCAACGGAGCCACCCAGGCACCCTGTATTTTACTTTTAATGCAAAATCTACATACAGTGAATGTACAATTCACAAGTGTACATTCAATGAGTCTAGAAAGATGTATGCACCTGTTTAACCTCAAACACTAGCTAATTACAAAACTTTATCATTGTTCAGAAATTTCCCTATGCACCCTGTCAGTTACTTTCTGCTCCCATCCCTGAGAGGCAATCATTTTGTCCTCTTCCTTTTTCCCATAGAATTTTTTTCCCTCTTCCAGAATTTCATATTACTGAAATCACGCATTATGTATTTTGAAAAAATATTTTTTCATAATATAAGTAATATTTTTTGAGATTCATGCATGCAACTTAGTATGCTATCTATACGTTTATTTAAAAATTGCATGCTATTTGTTTTTTCAGTATTTTCTCACAACGCCCTAGATTATGCTGGATGTTTTATGTCCTTTATATTTCCATTAAAATTTTGGTTTCAGCTTGTAAATTTCTATGAAATAAAAGACTATTTCAATTATAATTGTGATTGCATTGAATCTATAAATTAATTGGGACATTTAGGATCTTAACAGTATTGAGTATACCATTCTATGAGTATGACTTCTTTTCCTATATATTTAGTCTTTTCTAATTTACTTTATCAATATTTTATAATATTCAGTGTAGAAGTCATGGACAACTTTTGGTAAATATATTCCTGTTTTATATTTTTAACACTACTGTTAATGGAATTTATTTTTATTATTTCCTATTGTTTGCTATCAGTATCTGAAATACAGTTTTTAATAATATTAACCTTGAATACTGTCACCTTACTAAATTCAATTATTAGATCCAAAAGTAATCTTGTATATTTCTTAATACTTCTATTAACCAATCATATAATATTCAAGTAGAAATATTTTCCCATATATATATGATAAATATATGTAGTATGTATTTATATATATAATTATACATATATAATTATATATATGTAAAATCTTCACTGGCAAATGCCTTCATAAAATTTGCATTTATATAATAAAAAGGATATTTAGAGGGGAAGTATTTTATATTTACCAAGATAATTATTAATTTTAGTGTTCTTCATTCTTTCCTGAAATCTGAGTTATCCTATTTCTTCTCTTGGAAGAATTTTCCTTAGAATTTATTGTAGTGTGCGTCTGTTAACTACAAATTTTCTTGGTTTTCTTTTTTCTGAAAATGTATTTTGCCTTAATTCTCAAAGGATATTTAAACTGGATTTCAGATTTTGATTTGACATTTAAATTGTTCTCAATGCACATAATGAATCCACTATCTTCTAGATTTCAGTTTCAGATGAGGAATCAGTGGTTATCCGAATCATTTTTCCCCTACATGAAATTTGTTATTTTATCTTGGCTGCTTTCAAGATTTTCTCTTCATCTTTGTTGTCAGCAGCTTTAATGTATTGTGGTAGAGTATTTTGTTTGTATTTGTTCTGCTTTTATTTGCTGAACTGCTTACATCTATTTTTTGTATTTCATCAAATTTGGGAAATTTTACCCATTATTTCTTCAAAAAAATTTTGTTCTGCCCTATTCTCTCCCTCCTTTTCTGTTAGTTCTATAATTAAACATCTGTTATACATTTGATATTGCCCAGGTTCCTAAGACTCTGATACGTATATTTTTTTCAATAATTGATCTCAACTCTCATGGAGACTATTATTTAGTTAGGAAGAAACCAACACATATGAAACTAATTATATATATATAACTGCTGTACACATAAGAAAAAAATCTATGAATATCATGGAATGTCTGTACTGTCAGCAATGCTGTTTGCTTTTGTTTTTGTCTTGTTTTTAGTATGTGGTTTCCTTGTTGAGTTACTATGCTGACATTGTTGCTATCTTTTGAGGGTCACACATAAACAATGTTTTATTTTCAGAGAGACTGTTTCAAGTACAAAGTTGTTCTTTTTTTTCCCATTTTCAGATGGTATTTACCCACACTGTGCAAAAAATTTTTGAAAATAATTTAAATTATTTCAACCAATAAGTTTTTATATTAATTTAGAAGGTGAAATCTCTGAAATAATCTATTATTTTTATCTTAACCTGTCATGCCAGTGAGCTTTCCATTCATTTGCTCACAGGCTGCTCATTATATCTCATTCAAATCAAAATGGGTTGTTTTGTAATAACTCTTAGGGCTTTCTCAGGATATTACATTTTCTAGAAATAGTATTTTCCTCACTTCAGTTTAGCTTGTGCATGGGCTAAGAGCAAGCTTTTCTCATTTAGAAATATGCTATGCATGAACAAAACTATTAATGGGGATGGTGTCATAACTAGGCTGGTAATGTGAAGAGGTGTTTGCTGTTTTTGAGGAAAAACGCCATATTCAATTGGTAGAAGTGTACACAGCTGTGTTTGGGTTCATCAAACATCTCATGATAAGTGTCTGAGGTTTGCTTATTTTCCAAGTGTTTTGCCACATGTATTTCCCTTTATTTTTTAGGATGGAGAGAGTTTCAAAAGGCCCATATGCTGCAAGTTGCCATTTCATCTGTTTATCAAAATAGATGCGTAAGTAGGCTTTGCTGTCAATAAATTATGTTGAATGGGTTTATGGCCTGTTTTTCATTCTTCCAGATAACAAGATAGCTCAGAATAAACATTCCAAAGCCAGAGGATTCAGGCATCATTGCCAGGATTTTCATATATCTTAGAATGTTTCAACTTACTAAATGTTGGAAAATTTCTTGGTCACCAAGTCAAGTCAGTTTCCTAGTTGTATCATGTCTGCAGCTCTTCTCTGTTTAGATTAGTTAACATTTTTTTAAACAGGAATTTCAAGAGAGAAGCAGACTGTTTCTAGAATCCTCTCTTATAAAATTCTAAGTTGAACTATGAGTCACTGATCAATCAATACTTTCCTAATCTTCAGTAATGACCATAATCGGTCCTACTTATAATTGAAGGTTTGTGATTTTAAAAAAACATTGCTTAATCTTGATTGTGGTCCTTCATCATTCCCCTACTTGACTTTTTATCTCTTGGTTAAAGCTCAAAATTTAGCTAATTATTGAGAAGTTGCTTCTTTTCCTGAGTTTTCTTCAGTTTAAATGTTTGTCTATCTTGTTGGATGCTATTACCATGAATGGCTTAGCTTTTAACAATTATTTAAGACCTTCATTAAAGTTTGTTCACTTTAAAAAAAAATTTTTTTAAGATTTTATTTATTTGCGAGAGAGACAATGAGAGACAGAGAGCATGAGAGGGAGGAGGGTTAGAGGGAGAAGCAGACTCCCTGCTGAGCAGGGAGCCCGATGTGGGACTTGATCCTGGGACTCCAGGATCATGACCTGAGCCGAAGGCAGTTGCTTAACCAACTGAGCCACCCAGGCGCCCAAGTTTGTTCACTTTTAAAAAAAATAGTTGCTAATTTTTTTCTTTCTTTTTTCTTTTTTTTTATTAACATATATTATTTGTTTCAAGGGTACAGGCCTGTGATTCATCAATCACAGACAGTCACATCAATCGCACTTAACAGCGCTCACCATAGCACATACCCTCCCCAATGTCCATCACCCAGCCACTCCATCCCTCCCACCCCACCCCCCACTCCAGCAACTCTCAGTTTGTTTCCTTTTTTTTTTAAATTTTTTTTAAATTAATTAATTAATTTATTTGAGAGAGAGAGAGAGAGAAACAGCATGAGAGTGGATAGGGTCAGAGGGAGAAGCAGGCTCCCCGCTGAGCCGGGAGCCCGATGCGGGACTCGATCCTAGGACCCTGGGATCATGACCTGAGCCGAAGGCAGTCGCTTAACCAACTGAGCCACCCAGGCGCCCTGTTTCCTGAAATTAAGAGTCTCTTACGGTTTGTCTCCCTCTCTGGTTTCATCTTGATTCATTTTTCCCTCCATTCCCCTATGATCCTCTGCCTTGTTTCTCAAATTCCACATATCAGTGAGATCATATGATAATTGCTTTTCTCTGATTGACTTATTTCACTTAGCATAATACCCTACAGTTCCATCCACATCATTGCAAATGGCAAGATTTCGGGTTTTTTTGATGGCTGCATAATATTCCATTGTATATATACACCACATCTTCCTTATCCATTCATCTGTTGATGGACATCTAGGCTCTTTCCATAGTTTGGCTATTGTGGACATTGCTGCTATAAACATTGGGGTGCACGTGCCCCTTCAGATCACTACATTTGTATCTTTGGAGTAAATACCCAGTAATGCAATTGCTGGGTCTTAGGGTAGATCTATTTTCATAAGTTGTTAATTTTTATTACAAATTAAAAATTAAGTTCTTAAAAATCTCAATTTGACCAGATATGAAACAATTTTAAAAAGTTTAAGGGTGTGTTGAGAAAAATAACAGGCTTAAAAAAACAAATAAATACAACATATTTGCCATTACCAAGAAGAGACATATTTAGGTAGAATAATTGAAAAACAACCATGCTGCGTAGATAATGCAGATAGTCCTAGTTATCTGGTCAGTGGGCAAAAAGCAAGCACTCACAGTTTACAGTTCCCATCAATAGTTCATTTCTTACTGCTGGAATTTCACATTCATTTCTCTTTTGTTGGATGACTACACCCTAAGCTGGATGATGATAGAGATAGTAATGGTAAGCCAGCATTTACTCAACCCCCCCACCCCCACCCCACTTCTTGCTTTGGGAGTGGACACATTATCAGCTGGCAAATGCACTGCTTTGGTCTCTTTGACATCTTTTATGGTTTAGGGTTTTCTGAGTGCCTGTGCAGGTAATTGAAGTTGCCGAGGTACTGACTTTGAAGTGGCTGCTGACATTGGGTCTCATCCCCTTGATTTTCCTTATCTTCTTCATTGCTGTCCTTCCTCGGCTATCTTAGCAATGAGGACCCCTGCAGAATCGGGTCTATAACCCCCATACATATTCTGTCTCACTGGTCTACCTTGTTCTCCTGCACCCTGGTTGTCAGCTCCCTCCATCACCTCTCCCTGTACATTAGGGTTGGAATACTATAGTCAACACCCATGGGGTCTCTGCAGGTAGAAAGGTGGCAACCATTACCTGAGGTAGGATAGGCACTGTTGGGCCTGGCCTTCAAGAGTACTCTCTGTTCCTGCATTATTTTCCCCGTGATCACTATTCTGGTTATCCTATTGGCAATTTCATGGAGGACCCCTGGAATGTGGATATGGATAATGTCTATAATGGTGACAGTCTGCTACATGTTTATTGCCTTAAACTGGAACTCCACCAGGATCAGTAACATTTGCTGCCTCTGCACCCTTTTCTCCTTCAACAACATCAAACTCCAGTCTCCCCATCTCCTACACTTCTGGGGTTATTCTTTATGATAGCCTGGTGTACAAATGCATCTTCCTTGGTATATTTATTGATGAAACCATATTTGTTTTTTACATTGAGCCATTTTACTGTCCCCAAAACCTTAGTTGCAATGATCTTCTTGTCCCCACCTGCAGGCACTGCCTGTGTGTGGTCCCCTGGACTGCTGTTCACTGTGGTGCCAGGTTTGGTGTCTGCATCTGCTATGGGCTGCTGCTGGGTCTCAGCCTGGCTGCTTATGGTTGCCTTGATGGTCACTGGGGCCACCTGTGGTAGCTACAGCTTTTCTGGGGTGTAGTGGAAACTAGGCAGGTGGCAGGGATGGGGCTGCTCCAGGCTTTTTGGGGTCCCCACTCTCTATTACCACTGCCTATCAAATTGAGTGGCTTAGCTTTTAAAGTTAGGCACTTGTGGATTTAGACTGCACTTCTTCCTTATTTCTTATATGCCTAATTACTCTTCTGTAAAATGGGAATAAAATGGCTATTTTTTTATTATGAAAACAAAATGAGAAAATTAACATAAAACTCAGTAGGGTTGCGGTGAATTTGAAATGAGATAGCAGATAATAAATATTAGATTCCTTAAACTTCCTATGAAAACTTAAATTCAATAGAAAAGTAACTTTAAATTTTAACTTTCAATTATTAGCATCATTAGCTCCTTATTTTGACATTAAGAAAAAAAAAGTGAAAGAGAAGGGGCATAAATGAAGATGTTGAAGGGCTAACATGAAATATCAAGTCAGTATTACAGATGTACATGGCAAAAAAGAAAAGACGATTAATAATTTCAATTGCTCAACTCAAATGTGTGGGTCTTCTTATCACACAACCACTACATCTTTCATGCCAGAGGAAGAGATACTCAGATTTCCAGAGCTGCTTCTAATTTCATCATAAAATGAATCCCATTATTATTTCCATTTCTGATTTAATTTAGAAATTAAGGGGGGCCTGGGTGGCTCAGTCATTAAGAGTCTGCCTTCGGCTCAGGTCATGGTCCCAGGGTCCTGGGATCGAGCCCCACATCGAGCCCCACATCGGGCTCCCTGCTCCACGGAGAGCCTGCTTCTCCCTCTCCCACTCCCTCTGCTTGTGTTCCCTCTCTCGCTGTGTCTCTCTCTCTCTCTGTCAATTAAATATATAAATAAAATCTTTAAAAAAAAGAAATTAAGTAAAAAATAAAGTATGTTAGAATGCAGCCAAGCCTTGAGTCACGGGGAGATTCACAGTCATGGGGAGATTCTTTAATTATTTTTGAAAGATTTTATTTATTTATTTATTTGACAGAGACACAGCGAGAGAGGGAACACAAGCAGGGGGAGTGGGAGAGAGAGAAGCAGCCTTCCCGCTGAGCAGGGAGCCCGATGCGGGGCTGGATCCCAGGACCCTGGGATCATGACCTGAGCCGAAGGCAGACGCTTAACGACTGAGCCACCCAGGTGCCTCTAACAGCATAATTTTTCTAATTAACAAAAATATGTAGAGCAAATATAAAAATCTACCAAATATAAATATAGATGCATTATAAAAATCCAAAGTAAGTCCAAAGATAGAAAGTACTATATTTTTAAGCAAAAATGGAATGAATTAGATAAGATGGAAAAAATAATGTCCAAAAACACTGCCTTTGAAAAAATTTATACACATTAATAAAAGTACAATGTCAGAAGGAATGGGCATTAGAAAGGCTATTAAACTATTTGTTCCCTAAAGAGGATCAACATATGCTGTTTTTATACATTATTTCTTTCAAAGCATGGAGAAAGTGATATAGTATATCATTTATATATATATAGCACCAGAGCATATAAACTTCTTCAGAATTTAAGGGGGAAAAATGCTTGATTTTCCACCTCATTTTTTTAAAGATTTTATTTACTTATTTGAGAGAGAGCACAGGTTGGGGGTAGGGGCAGCAGAGGGAGAGGGAGAGGCAGACTTCCTGCTGAGCAGGGAGCCTGATGCCAGACAGATCCCAGGGCCCTGGATCTGAGCTGAAGGCAGACACTTAACCAACTGAGCCACGAAGGCACCCTTGCCATCTTATTTTATTAGCTGAAACTAAAATCAGACAATACAGTTGCAAGAATACTCTCAGAACAACTTAGTTTTAAGTTTAGATGCCATGATTTTAAACAGAGTATTAGTAAGGCATGTGACAGGTAACTATTCATTCAGAACAAGCAGGACTCTAAAAATGAAGACCTCAAACACTATTAGAAAATATATTACAGACTGAGGAAAAATAAGGATACCTTAATAAAAAAAAATTATCTATTGCTCACAATGATTCTAACACAACTGTGCCTTTATTCTCAATTACAAAGTATTTGATAAAAATATAAAAGGAAATCAGAGCTGTTTCTGTTAGTAGCAAGATACAACTTTAATAATCATTTACTTAGCTTAAAATCTCTAGCTGATGCAGTAAAATTATAACAAATAATATATATACTTTTAAAAGGTGAATTATCAGTATCTTGTTATCATATAGGTTTTCTTAGACTAGACAACCTAACAGAATCAACACAAAAATACTAAATCATAAAAAGATCCACATGTGGGAAAATTTCTTAAAATGCATATATAAAATGCCATAGATTTTCTATATCAGGAAATAAACTGAGAAGACCAAGAAAAAAAATTCTCCAATATAATAAATGGTAAAGTCAAACTACTTAGAAATAAACATTAAAATATACATAGCAATTAGATTAAGAAAATTACATAAACATTAGTAGGCCCCAAAATATCAACAAATATAAGTTAATAGTATATTACTGGGAAGAAAGCATTAATAACAAAAATATATCTGGTATTTTAAGCTAAGTTTAAGATTAGTAGAATTCTGATAAAAATTCTAATAATCCTGGGGGAAATAAACTATCTCTCTAAAGTTTATTTAACAAAATGCTAAAAATTAAAATTAGTGAAATTAAAGAAATGTGAAGGGGAGCAACAGTCTTACAACTTTTGATTGAAACATTACTAAAATAACTTTGGAAACCTGTGTCCCTTCTGTAATCAATGAATACCTAAATTATTTCATCAAACAGGATACTTTAATTTGTGAAATACTATATATATTTCACAATAGAATTATGAAGTCACTACATTAAACACAGCTAAATGAATTTCAATTCCATAGAGATTTGAAACTCACACTTACTATTGAAAACAAAAGAATTTGAAGAATTTCTTTATGTAGTGCATTTTTTCCTCCTTAATCTTGTAGTTTTTCTTCTACCTCTCTCACAGATATGCTAATTTAACACATTCCTATGTTTGAAAGCTTTTAAAAATTATCTAATATACTAGGCAACAAAAATATGTACATTGACAGACCCATGTATATGTATGTATAACTTATATGTATATATAAATCATATGTAATACTATTTTAACATAATATTATAATATATATTATCTATAATGTATTATAGATATAATGCCTATAATTAAAAGGCCCAATATTCAAAAGCATTTTATGCATTTAGTTAGCACACTTAAAAAGTACACATTATGAAAAAAATATTAATGTAAAAATGTTAGATTTTACTTAAGATACCTCTTTAATGATTTATACCTAGATGAATATTATGTCATACTAAAAG
Source organism: Mirounga leonina (assembly GCF_011800145.1). Lineage (NCBI taxonomy): Eukaryota > Metazoa > Chordata > Mammalia > Carnivora > Phocidae > Mirounga > Mirounga leonina. The sequence goes on along the minus strand of NW_023270305.1, from coordinate 34,649,266 downwards.
TGGACAAACTCTAACATCAGTTTGATTTTTTGAAGCTACAGAAATGCCTTGTTTACATAATTAAAAATAAGAGAATAGAACTTCTGTAACAGCAAAACACTCAATATTTGAATTTATTCCAAAGACATGACACATATCACATAGGTCATTAAACAATTTGGATGATGAATAACTAGCTTAAAGCTTGATTAGGAGGCTTCAGTTTTATTGAAAGAAAAAAAATCATACATGTAAAATGATTTTTCATTTCTTAGAATCTCACATTCTAACTTTTTAGGAAGAGTACAATAATGCTTCACCAAGTTTTACCCAAGGTCTATTAATTTCAAGCATTAATCTTTTGGTGTGCAGTGCTCCTGAACCTTAGCTACACAATGAAATCACGTAGAGAGCTTACAAAAAACACTGTAGTCTGAGTCACATCCCCAGAGATTCCGACTAATTATTCTAGCAAACAACCGAGGAGGTGCAATTTTTAAAAACTTCCCCAGTTATTCTAACATGAAGCCAAGGCTGAGAATTGTTACATCCCTTGTTTTTAACCAATGCACACAGAAAGGTTGAGAAAATTGGGATATTGATTAATTCAGTCTATCTTTGCAAATGTCATAGTTGAACAAAATTTTTATTTTAATATATTTATAAATACTCTGATATAGAGAAATGTTAAATAAAGCATATTGTCCATTCATATAGTATATTATTGTACAAAAATTCCAAGTGAGGGAGTTCTCATCTTTAAGGATTTTTTTCACCTTTTCCTAATTCTACAATTTCATTTACTTGAAATGTCCACAGTAGTTAAGACACATTGTAGGTTAGAAAGAGAGATGTTTATCTCCAGTGGCTGTCCCACTTTGTTCATCTGTACCTAGGGCTATGGCCTTCAAATATTTTACAGCACTTGTATTATAATATCTCTAGATGGTAACGTTTCACAGTAATTATCAACAGGGAAAATGTCTTAACAGGGAAAATGCATCACAATGCTTCAAAGCCCTGTTTCAACAACACATAAATCACTGATATAGCTAACTGATCTGTTTTACTACTGGTTTCCAGTTTCATTTATATTTAGAAAAAAATAAGGAATGAATTGTTACAAATAATCACCAAATGTTATCTTTTTATTATGGTAAGTACTACAAGAAACACAAGCAAGAACAAAAAATAAGTTGTCTCTTTCCTCAAGCTCCTTAGATTCTAATAGGTTTCTCTAAAATACAATCAAATAATAATAGTGTTAAATAAAAAGTGGTCAAGGCTTGTATTTCTACGAATTTTGTGGGCTACCAACCCAGAGCAATTATTTTCACTGATTACATTTCCAAAGGAATGGGATTGTATATAAAAAAAAATATTAAATGGGTAAAACTCTGAACTACATAGAACTGATGAGAGACACTAAAGGATTTATGAAAGATCCAAGAAGCCCACAGACTGACAAGAATAAACAAGCAGGATAAATAAGATGAAATTTACATTGTGGTAATAATGAAGAACACTAAAAATAAGACAGATTTTACAAGCTGCCAGAACTAAAAGTTTACCTAAGAAGGGGTAACAGTTTGACAGATGACTTCTCTTCTGTCACAATGGGTGTGAGAAGACAGAAATATGACAGTGCCCATGTGCTGAGAGCAATAACTGTCAGCCTAGATCATTATAACCAGTGAAGGTGTCTTTCAAAATGAAAGTGATATAAAGACATTTTCTGACGGAAATCACTGTGGCATGCCACCCACAGATACTCTCTAAAGAAAATTCTAAATGTTGTGCTAATGGGGGGACTTGAGTAAGAGGAATAAGGGAAATCACACAGTGTGTTAAATATAAATAGGGAACACTAAATGTATATCAATTGCATAAAACTATATTAGTGGATTGTGGAATTTATATGAAAAAGGAAAGAATTAAAATGCACACATATTAGCATGCAATTGCTGATGGGGAAGAATGAAGTTAAAAATGTTCTAAAATCTTTAATTTTTCCAGGACAAGGTAAAATATATTGATTAGACTTAGAGATTGATTGATCAAGTGTGTATTTTGTAATGGCCAGGGCATATAATACAGGGTAGAGACAAAAAGTATAACTTACAAACTAGTAAAGGGATATAAACAGAAAGAATAAATAATAAATTCAAATGGAAGCTAAAATCTAAAAGATAACATAAAATAGATGGAATGTAAAGTGAAAAACAACTCCATTTAAGGTTTAATTTTTATAACTAAAACTGATTAAATACTTCAGAAAAAAAAATTGTCATCACAGATTATGAATATAATCCAAACCATGCTGTTTATAAGGGACACAACTAGATAATAAAGTACCAAATTATTCATAGTAGAAGATGAAAAGGTACTACTAAGCAAATTCAAACCAGAAAAGCTGATAGAGCTATATTGACAAGACAAATAGGATGTAAGGCAAACATAATTACTAGTTTAAAAAATTGCTTATTCTTATGACAAAAAGGTCCAATTACCATGATTACATAAATGTTCTAAGAGATCATTCACGTAACAGTTTACCCTCAAATGTAGAAAGCAAAAGTCAGAAATACCAGGCATTTCACTTTAACATACTTTTCTTAGCAATTGATAGGACAGGTTGACTAAGGTTAAATAAGAGTTATAGAAGACTTAAACATATCTTAAAAATCAACCTAATATTGGCGTGCCTGGGTGGCAAACTCAGTTGAGCCTCCAACTCTTGGTTTCCACTCAGGTCATGATCTCATGGTCATGATCTCATGGTCCTAAGATGAAGCCCCACATTGGGCTCCATGCTCAGCGTGGAGTGTGCTTGAGATTTTCTCTCTCCCTCTCCCTCGTGCTCTCTCTTTCAAATAAATAAATAAATCTTTTCTTTTTTTAAATCCACCTAACATTTCTATATAGAACAATGAATCCAGAAACTGCGGAATTTAATCTTTTTAAATACAAGGATATTGATAAAATTGACTGCATATAAGGACTTCAAGAATCTGTGACACCAGTCTGTGTTCTGATTATTAATACACTAAGCTATAAATGAAAGGATTCCATGTAATTACATAATCAACATGGGTTTGAAAATTAATAAGCCTACCACAAAATAATGTCTGGGTAGAAATAGATATCATAGTAAGAATTAGAAAGCATTTATAACTAACTATGGTGATTAAAATACTGCATATCAAAACACTTGGGAGAGAACTAAAGTGATGCTGAGAAGGTTATGCAGAGCCTTAAAAGATTATGCCTTAAAAGAAAAACATTATGAAAATTAATGAGGTAACTCATTAAATGAATAAAAAAAGGGAGAAATAAAATTAGACAGAGTTCAATTTAAATATAAAATAAATATAAAATGGGGAGGAGAGAATCAATAAAATTAAAGTTAGATTTTTGAAAGACTAATACAATTGACAAATCTCTGGCAAGACTGAGTGCGAAAAAAGAGTAGAGAAGAGAGGGTGTGTACCCACACACATACATGCCCCAGAAGTGAGAAAGAATTACTAATTATATAAACTGAAAACTTTAAAGAATAGTGAGAAGATTTAGGGACAACTCAGGTCAAAAATTGTACTTTGAGAACTCGTACAAGAAGAAAATAGAAAATCTTCATTGTTTCATAATTAATGAAGACTGAGTACATAGGCAATATATTCTAAGAAGAAATTCAAACCTTGGTGGCTTCATTTAGCAAGTTTAACAAATGTTCATGGAACAAAAAATTCCATGTTTACTCATTCTATTCCAAAACATACTGAGGAAAACTCCACAGCTCACTTTAACAAGATAGCATAAACAATGCTAAACTTGGAAAAGAAGAAGCCAAGAGAAAATAATAATGCTTTAGTATAATTAAACTGCACACAGTATAAAAATAATTACATTTTAGGTCAGATAAGAATGTAAGAGTCCAAAACACTTGTTAGAAAAAAAATCTGTAAATGTGTGAAAAGGGTAATTTATTATATGCCAGATTTTGTGTTTATGATTTACTTAAAGTCTTTGGTCTCTATTTCTTCTGAATTGTCTTTTCTTTTACAGATGTGTTGATCTTGTCAATTCTTATAAAATAGTGGCTATAAACTGTTTTTGCAAATATCTTCTCTCCTCTGTTTTTTGGCCTTTCATAGTCTTAATGGGGTCCTTAAATAAAGAGAGCTCCTGAATTCTGATGCAGTCTGATAAAGTAACCTATTTTTCTCTAATGTAGAGAGATTATCCTATTTTTTTGATTATCCTATTTAATAAACTGTTAACCTACTCTAAGTATATTAACATAATTATCTAAAAGCTCCATATTTTTATTTTGTATTTAGATTATTATTTTTATCCTTTATGTTTAAATCTATAACACATCTGGAATTTTTATGTTGTATGAAGTGGTATAAGGATGATCAATCAGGATCAATGATTGTCTTTATGTGGAAAAGCACCTACTTCTGAAAAGTCCATCCTTACCTTGCTACAAAACATTTTCATCTTTATTATAAATTACATGAATGCTGTAGTCTGTTTTCTCTGTTTATTTCCTCTCTCCTGTATTGCTCCATTTCTGTATTCCTTAAACTAAAAAACACCAGCATGATGTATGTTCATATTCAAGATTGTCTTGGCTATTTTTTGCCCATTGCATTGCCATATAAATAATGAAGCAGGGTTTTTTCCCCCTTTGCTTTACTGAAGTATAATTGATAAATAAAAATTATATATATTTAAGGTGTATAACTTGATATTTTGATATATATATTCATTGTGAAATAATCACCATAATCAAGCTCATTATTCATCATCCCACATAGTATCCATCACTTTACATAATTACCATTTAAAAATTATTGAAATATAATTGACATATAATATTGTATTAGTTTCAGGTGTACAATATGATGACTCAATATCAGTATATACTATGAAGTCTACTTGATATCCATCACCACACATAGTAACAATATTTTTCTTGTTAGATTTACTCTCTTGGTAAGTTTGTAATGTGCAATGCAGTATTATTAACTATAGTTACCATGCTGTGCATTACATCCATAAGTGGATTTTAGGGGAGTGAAAATACTCTGTATTATACTTATAGATACGTGTCATTTTACATTTGACCAAACCTATATAATGTACAACAGTAAGAATGTAGGATGAGTGGGTTATGGGAAATCTTTGTACCTTCCTCTCAATTTTGCTGTAAACCAAAACTGTTTCAAAAACATAAAGTCTTCATAAAAAAAATTAAAAGCCGTGTCCTATTACTGAAAGATGAGAGAATAATTTACCAGCAGATGTCCACACCATAGAAAGCTTAGTCATCTTCCAGGGCTAGTCACATGTCTAACATATGTGGGGTACTCATATCTGATGATCGATTATTACATCTAACTCCTTCATCTTAGAAGAAATAAAATATCTTCCTTTATATCCAGAGAGGCTAGGAAGCATGAGACTTATTTTCTCTAATTAGAAATTGTACAAAATTTGTAAAAACTTAGACTGTACTAAATTTCAATTTGGATCCTTTTTTTTTCCCAGGGAGATGAATTTGTTAGCTTTTTCCAAGGTGACTGTAGTCCAGGATCCAACACTCCAAAAGACCTATTCAAATGCTTCAAAAATTGGTGGGATAAAAATGAAGATCCATAGACAAAATTAGAAGTACTTAAATAGTTGTGTGAATTTTGAAGAAATGGCTATTGGGTATATTCATCACTAAGCAATTTGACTTTAGTTGGCAGAACTTCATGTAAAATGGCATTAAATTTTGAGTAGCATAATTGTGTATTATGCATATTTATGAGTGATTAATAAAGTGAATTTAGGTGCAACAACTTAACTTAGTCCTTGGACAAATGGATTGATGGACTGCAATGCTATGATGTGAATTTATGTTTATTTTTACTACTTTCTTGGATGAAAACAATAACAATGGTCATGATAATGATGGCTATTTGTCATCAAGTCAAAAGTTATGCTAAATACTTCGCATGTTTAATTAATTTTAATCTTTATAAGAATTCAGTGACTCAAGTGACCCCATTGTATACATAAAGAAGCTAAATGTCAAAGGCTTAGGTTAAAAAACTGGCGAGAGAGGAAGATTTAGTTCAGTTTCTACTCTGTGTCCAAATCCTCAACCTGCTCTTTCAGTTTATCAAGTCTTTAAGGGATAAGAGAGAGATGAGACAGTTTGTTAATAACTTGGATGGTGAGTAGAATCCAGAAGGAGCTGGGCAGATGGGAATAATGGATTGAATCATCTAGTATAAATTTAATGGGAAAAATAATGATCCTGTATTTATTAAATAAAACAATTGTATAATACTTTATTAAATTTTATCATATAAAATATATCAAATTGCAGATATCTGAAAATATAATTTGTGTAAATAACATAATATTTCAATTCTGGACTCTGATGTATCTTACATGTATCTCATGTAAGAAGGATAAAAACACAAAACTATATTTTTTTCTATCATTCCATACCACTTATTTTTGAGTTTAGTTCTGGACATCACAATTTTAAATAGTGACATTGACCAATCAGAATGTGTTCAGGGAGAATAATCAGCATAGAAAAGAAATCAATACCATATATATGAAAATTTTTTTCATTGATTAAAGAAGATTCATGAGGAAATTTATTTTTATTATTTTTATTTCATCTTAGCTCTATTATTTGGAAGAAGGATTGCACTTCATCTACATAGCCCCAGAGTTTTGGGACCAATAGAGTAAATATAAAGGATAAAAGAAATGTCAGTTTACTATAACAAAGAAATTTCTAATAGTCAAAAATTTCCAAATAACTAGGCCACTCTTGGATATTAGGGCTTTTCTTTCCTTCCTTGATGCTTTTATTTTATTTATTTATTTTTTGATGCTTTTAGTCAGAGAAAAAATATTCTTTCTTCAGGAAATACACTTAGGGATTTGTGCACAAGAAGTCATGCAACTCGCTTTTTGCATGATATTCCATTTTTTTAAGATTTACTAATGAAACATAGTTATATGATACAGAATCCTCTAGAAACAAATATGTAACAGCACTTTAACTCTTCCACCATCCTTTTTTTTTTTTTTTTTAAGCTGGTAAATCCAAGACCAGGTAATTGAGGGTTTTATTATCTGCTCCATCTTCTAAAGAAATCTAAATAAAGGGTATTTAAAACAGATAAAAATGAACGGCATATTACAAAAGCTCTTACACTGATTAAGATCACTCTGTGCTCTTTTAGCCTTTAATCCGATATTTTCTTCTTGTTTTCAAGTGTTCTTTATCCTAAGGTATCCTGAACATCTGATCATTCTTACCAGCTACTGAAATTTGATCTTAGTTGCCCAATGCCTGTTGTCTTTAGATTTTCTTTATATCTTCTAGAATCTAAATAACTTGTTAGCAAATCTGATTAATTTAAGAATGCCAACAGGTTAATGAATCATAATTGATTAATATCACTTCTATACACATACTCAAGATTATTTTTTTTTAAAGATTTTATTTATTTATTTGACAGAGAGAGAGAGACAGCGAGAGAGGGAACACAAGCAGGGGGAGTGGGAGAGGGAGAAGCGGGCTTTCCGCAGAGCAGGGAGCCCAACACGGGGCTCAATCCCAGCCCTCTGGGATCATGACCTGAGCCGAAGGCAGACACTTAACAACTGAGCCACCCAGGCGCCCCACTCAAGATTCTTTAAAAGAAAACTTAATCTACTGAAAGAAAAATTACAATGGAAATTTCAAGCCAGTGTCAGGTCTCGGTTAATTGTTAGACAAAATCTTTTGTTTTTAAAATCCCATCTTGAAGTTACCTGTTTTAACTGTCTGACAAGCATGGCTATCCAGTTGATATTGCCTTCTATTAAGCAAAGGAAAGAGATGAATATTTTCAGTTCAGTAGTCAATCGTCCCTTTCCTATAATTTTATAGCCACTTCAGCAAGCAACCTCAAGCACCCAGCAGGAACCAAAGGCCAGAGTTCTTATCTTCATCTCGAGTACTGGACAGAAAAACCTGTCCTCAGTCAGCAGTTCAGAATTTATCCCCCGTCTATTTAATCCCAATAAATTATATTTGTAAAAGATTATCTGACTTTTTGAATCAGACTTTTTTCTTGATTCACAATTTGCCACCCTCCCAACCTTCTGACCTTAACTTGGACAGGGCTAACAATGGGGAGACAGTTGAGAGCAGAAATGAAGCAAGGAAGAAGAGATTTAGCTCCCTTTCCTATACACTCATGAAAGGTAATGTCTGCAGATTTTCAGGAGCCCAGTCTCCGAATACTCAGCTGGAAATGTCTGCTCCTTGTCTTCTTTGAAAACCAAGGTCTGTTTTAGCACTGTGACCCTGTCATTGTAAGAACTTTAATTAGTATTGAGTGTAGCCTGGTAGAATCCTAAGTATCTTTGAGGCTACATTAGTTCTATGATTCCCATGCTCCAGTGACTATGAATTAAGGACAATAACAACTTCAAGGTTCTTCTTTCTACTTTTAACTTTTCAAGATTGCCATTAGCTAGATTAATATTTTGTTCTTAACTGTTATATCTGTCTTTCCCCCTCCAAATCATGTCTTTCAGAAGACATGTATTTTATCTTGAATTAAATAGGGACATAGTGCTGCTGTTTCCAAAAATGTTTATTATTTGTCTCACCCTAATTTAATTTACTTTTAAAAAGTGGTTCTTCATGGTCTTTATTAGTACTGCACTGTAACTCTGCTTCATTATTATGTTTGTGTCCCTTTAACAATGCTTTTATCTTAGCAAAGATCTTTTTGCAATCCAGACGATGGGACACAAAGCATTGAATAAATCTGACTTTAATATTACTGGAGAGCTCCTCTATAGTCAAACAACATTTCACCCCCATCACAATGTTTATGGGAATGATTTGCAATCCTGTATATGATATAATTCTTTAACAATAGTCCAATAAAAAGGATATCATTATATGGTTGCACAAATGTCTTTCTCTTCAATAAAATTTTTAGTTATGTGAACACTCTATCTTTTAGAATGACTTACAAATAAAATTTCTACCTTGACTTGTGCATTAAAATACAGGGAGGGAGAGCAAAATCTATTTTTCAAAACATGGCCTAACCACCTAATGACTTGTTTAACCGGGCATCAATCTTCGTACCTGCCAGATCTTTTCTCTTTCCTTCAAATAAACTGGCATAATGCTGATTTGGTTCATATGTCGACACAAAATGCCCTCTATCCTAGAGAAATAATTATTAGTTTTTCCTCGGTGTGGTTTGAAGTGTATCTCTGGTCTTAGAGATGGTCCTTTTCTCCCAGAAAACAAACAAACAAACAAACAAAAAACCTTAATCTGTTCCTTGCTCCTTCCTGCCCCATTTGAAGAGTGATAAAAGGAAAGCAAAGTATTTTCAGGAAAAATGAGACATACAGAAGTGTTCTTATATGTTTCAATGAAAAAGATGAGATTCTATCTAAGGGACAATTTTAAGTAAATTTGTTATGATGTAGGTTACTCCTTGGAGCTGTGCATCACTATTTTCTGAATCCTTATCTAAGATAACTCTTGAGCTTAGCCGTACATTGTGTGGTCTTCAAGAGCAAAACTCTCTTTGTTCCTCAGCTCCAACATGCCATATAAATATACTTCAGCATCACTGGCCCCAACACAACAAATTTTATGCTTGCCATATGCCTTAGTATATTTGGACTGCTGTAACAGAATACTATAGACTGGGTGACTTATAAATAGCAGAATTTTATTTTTCACAATTCAGGAGGTTGGGAAATCCAAGATCAAACTGCTGGCAGATTTGGTGTCTAGTGAGAGCCCACTTCCTGGTTCACAGAAGATCATCTTTTTACTGTTTCCTCACATGTTGGAAGTGGGTAAGGAAGCTCCCTATAGTCTCTTTTATAAGGGCATTAATCCGTTTGTGACAGTTCCACCCTCATGACCTGCTCACCTCCCAAAGGCCCCACCTCCAAATACCATCACAATGGCATTAGGATTTACATGAATTTTGGGAAGATACAAATATTTAGTCTATAGCACCATGTTTCTTAATGATATACACTTGCCTATATATCTGGCCATGGAAAGAGCTTCACCAGGGCTTTCAGCATTTCTAGGTTAGATCTGACTCAAACTGTTATAAACTTTCTTTTTCTGAAACCACACATGTTTTATTTCCAACTCATTAATGTCACTGGACACTTTCAAAAGACAAAGTTGATAGCTAGTGATTATTTTTAGAATTATTGCATAGTTTTTCTTTAGCTTTTTCAAATCAAGCATGTCAGCTAAGTTTTCAGTTGCATTGTCTGCCCTTCTAAAGATATTCTTAGTTTGGTAGAACTACTTCCAATAAGAAACAACGAAATAAAATCACCTCATATTCAGTTTTCTAATCCCATGGTTTTAACAAGTATCTCTAAAATGATTGCTTTAGAATGATTAGTACTTACGAACTTCCTTAGAGTTAAAACAAACAAATCAATATAAATATAACTATGTTTTTTGATGTGTGAGATGATGAATTTCATATCTTGCTTAATGAGACTTTCACATGCGTTTTAAGTGAAAAGTATACCAGTTGCAGGGGAAGGGGGTTTGCTTACTTGCATCAATCCTCAGATAGGCATTTATTCAGAGCTGCAAGTAAGTCAGTGCAATCTATGTGGGTAGCTACCTTACCTCCCTCCATAAAGAACACACACACACACACACACACACACATTAAAAGAATGGAAGTCCTGTGCTAGAGTTTATTGGTTGCAAAGGTGTACATATACATACGCAATCATACATGTAATGTATTTTTGCAATGCATCAGTTATCAGTTATTTTTTTATAATTACAAAAGAAGCAACTGCAATCAGACAGGTTATAAATACTAGTGCTCCCATTTTCTAGTTGTATTCTCTTCAGTCAATCTTATTACTTCTCTGACAATTTTGTCCTTCATTTTTAAATGACAAAATTAAAAATTTCTCTCTTTACTCGCAATGTTATTATCAGGGTCAAATAATAAAGTATATTTGTCAATACTCCATAGACTGAAACTTACTATATACATATTATTAAGAATCCCATATGAAAAATTTCTCTCATTGATTCCTAATGGCATTCTGAATATAAATTGAATGGGCCTTTCTTTTTCTACTACTCTTCCTCTGCCTTCTTCTCTTTTTCCTTAGTGCTTTCATACTGTTACTTAGTAAAAAATGACATAACACGCTCCATGTTTGCAATTCAACCTTGCAAGATTTGGCTGCCTTTGAGTCAGCCATGGACTACTAATGAATATATTGATAGCTTGACATTTCCAATCTTTTCCAAAACCTGGGTGCCTAATGTTAGTTGTCCTTTTTAATATAGACAATAAGAGGTAAGTCCCTTATTAATTGAGGAGACATCCCAAACCTGGGTTAACCACCATCTCACAATAGGGAACTCAGGTCTTAATCTTTCACATTTGTTTCTCTGTTTGTCTCCATTCCTTTTAGAGTTCTGACCACTTGACAGGAAATGTTAGCCAGCTACTGCAATTACACATATCAAAATTACCATCCTGTGGTAACTGTCAGCTTAGTGCATTAGCTAAGGCTGCAATTACATTGTGACATTTGGCTAATTGTCATTCAAGCCCCAAAGTCAAAGACGCTGACTCTAAGTTCCAAAGCTGACCTTTTTAGAGGGAGCTAATTGGAAGGGTTCCTTTCCTTCCCGGGAACCTTCTATTTAGCATCTTTAAATAACCTACAAAAGCATTTACCAGCATTAAGATACATAATGCAGTGACTTCCACTTACTCTGATCCCTGGATCATATTACATTTATCACTTGATTTGAAGCATTAAAACCCTACCAGCCTTCTCTTCTAATCAATGGTAATTATTTCAAACAGAATTTAATGGATAATTCAATTATAAGTCCTTCAGAAACCTGCCACTTTTAAAGACAATGAAAACAAACAATAATAATAATAAAAAAAACCACAAAATAAGAAGGAACAATGAAGTGCTGAGGCAGGACTATGAAGAACCCTTACAGCTAAATCTGAAAACTTATCATTTGCCATGGGAATTTGAATAATATAAATGCAAATGTTAACCTAATAGGTACATTCTCTTAGAACTCAGAACCACAAGTTGTTTTGTTGTATCATCAATGCAAAAAATAATTCATAGACATTGATGTATTCAAACTGAAAGCTCAGATTTAATTTTTTTAAGTGTTATTTATTTATTTGACAGAGAGAGAGAGAGAGCACAAGTAGTCAGAGAGGCAGGCAAAGGGAGAGGGAGAAGCAGGTTTCCCGCTGAGCAGGGAGCCCGATGCGGAGCTTGATCCCAGGACCCTGGGATCATGATCTGAGCTGAAGGCAGCCCTTTAACCGACTGAGCCACCCAGGCGCCCCTCAGATTTAAATTTTGATTCACTAATATTTCAGGATTTGTTTGCAGTGACTGCATAAAGTCACAATGGGTGTGTGTGTGTGTGAAATATGGATATTCAAGCCTACCCATTCTCTGTTGCTAGCACCCACCTATCTTAATTTGCAGACCTTTAAAATAAGTAAGAAAGGTAATAGTTTAACAGACAAAACAATAGTAATATAGCTTCATCCACTAGAAGCCAATATAGCAGTAGGAATGTATTAGTTATCTATTGCCTTATAAGTAAATTATGACAAAACTTAGCTGCTCAAAGCATTTATTCTCTCATAGTTTTTCTGGGTTAGGAATTTTGGTATGGCTTTTCTGGATTGTCTGGCTCAGTGTCTCTCACAGGTACATTGGGCTGCAGTCTCATCTGAAGACTATATTGGGGAAGGATCCGATTCCAAGTACAGATGGTGTTTGGTATGTTTCCATTCTTTCTGGGCTGTCAGACTAGAGTTTCAATTCTTTAGTGACTTTTGACCAGGCACTGCCCTCAATTTCTTATAACAGTATCTCTCCATTGGGTAGTTCACAGTTTGCTTAATCAGAGCAAGCAAGGAAGATGATTAGGAGGGGAAGGAATATAAAGAATATATGAAAAAAAAGAGTACAAGAAAGAAGGAAGTCAGTGTTTTCTGTCTAAATTTGAAAGTGACAACCTATCAAATTTTTTACAACATTGTACTTATTAGAAGCAAATCACTATGACCATCTCACACTCAAGGATGTGGATCATTTGTGTTATTTTAGAAGGCTGCCTATCATAAGAAAAAATAGAGTTTTGTTTCTTTATTCTCCAAGATAATGTGGAAGGTTTTTCGTGCTTGAGTGGAGGTCCCATACCACCAAGTATACTTTCGACTGCCTTTTACAAGAAGCCAAAAGGAGATATATGGATGGTAGATACACAGAAAGACAGACAGACAGATAGATACAGGTATAAATACAGATACAGTCACAGATACAGAGACTGATGTATATATACTATAAGACTGTCAAGCCTTACATTGGGTAAAGAAGCAAAATTATATGTGGCTGTTTTAAGTTGACTGACACATTAATCTTATAAACAAATGTACTCCATATTATAAGTAGAGACAATAGACAATACTTTTTATATATCTTTATAAATTTGTAATATAATTTTTGAAAACCTATTTCAAATTCTTTATTCATTTGAATACTTCCTCTTGTAAGCATACATATAGCAAACTCAGCAGTTCTAGCTCTTGCATTATTTCATGAGAAATATTTTCTAATAATAAATTGATGAAATATTCCATTAAAGACATACTGAACAACAACAACAACAAAAGACATACTGAACATGATATATTTAGCATATCAGGTCTCTGAAAGCCCCTTCCAATATTTAATCACCTGTGAAAGCATCCATTCCACAGTTCCTTACGAGGACAGAAAGGTGTGATTTTTTATTATTAGCTAGCATAGCACATCTGGATTTGAGTTCAGGAATCTCATTTATTAGCAAGTAAGAACTGTCCCATATTTTGTGTTTGATTCCCACTTGTAGCAAAGATAATGAAATAAAACCTAGAGAGAATAAATAAATCTATATGTTCGAGTTCTTCAACTAATTAGTTATAGACCTTGGGCTAAAATCCATTTATTTGACTCCAAGTTTAGTACTTGACCTAAAACTGCATATTTATACCAATATTTTACAAACAATAGAGTACAAGTAAAAGACTACAAGGTACAGGGCATTTCATACTTTTTCTTATTACCCTTTCCTTCATTAAGAGTATGAATGAGCAAGATTTAGATGGGTGGGTTTTAAAGAAACTAGAAAAACAATACATTTTAGGAACTCTCAACCGTTATAGGAAAGCATTCATTTAAAAGATATCTGATAACTACAAGTATATTTAACTCAGTAAAATAAGTCCCCAAATGACAGGGCCAAAGAACCTTTGAAATGAATAAACTGAATAATAAAATAAATGAATTTATTTTTTCTGAAAATCAAAATATTGCCTTTCTGAAACACATACTATAATACATTTTAGAGTCACTGTTTGCTATAGGCTGCCCCGTAAGTGCTGGATATTGAACACTGATACTTTGCATATGATTGCTTCTGAAGTAAGTGTGAATTGTTGCCATTATGCATACTACGGACATGGATTCTCCATTGATCCTTCACTCTAGATTGCTGATCTTACACACACTTCTACTCCTTAAAGTCAGGCTAGGAAATTATGTATTTGCTTATCATTTTATTTTTACATTGCATTTATTCTCTAGGGAATTCTCCAAATATTCAAATTCTCCCTTGTAATACATAAATCAACAAATGAGGGAAGGGACCTTTTTCTTTTCTTTTCTTCTTCTTCTTTTTCTTTTTTTTTTTGTTTTTTGAGGGAAGGGATCTTTATAGTGAGCCCACTATGTGACAAGAATAATGCTATATATTAAAATGTTTTCTTATTAAGCATCATATCAGTCGTGTGAGATGTCATTAACCCCATTTTACTTACAAAGAAAATTAGGATTAAAGAATAAACAACTTGCCAAAGCCCATGGAAATAGCACCAATTAATTCACAGTGTTAGAATTAATTCCTTTCACCTCCAAAACCAATGCTCTTTCCATTGGTCTGCATGTTACCAACAGACACTGATGGAGGAAAAAAAAATTAGGGAGGAAGGAAAGTCATTTCATATGGAAGAATAATTAGATTACCATTTGAAGCCATGGGAATACAACTGATAACAAGCAGTACTTAGATAATGATGACTTTAAAAAATATATATATATTTATTTGCTAGAGAGAGAGAGCACAAGCAGGGGGAGCTACAGGCAGAGGGAGAAGCAGGCTCTCCACTGAGCAACAAGCCTGACGTAGGACTTGATCCCAGGACCCCGGGATCATGACTTGAGCTGAAAGCAGATGCTTAACAGACTGAGCCACCCAAATGTCCCAATGATGACTTTCAAGTACAAAAGTTCAAAGCTACTTTTTGTTGTTTTTATTATTACTTGGAGTAACAAGCTATAGCAATCTCATAACAGGAATATTTTTAAAGTCTTGCAATGGGCACGGAGTGAGACATGATCACTTTTAAAGTCATCTACAACTTAGAAACTCCATGAAACCCTAATATTGTATAGTTCTGAGTTATTAGGAAATCAGAAGCAACTACCTCAGTGCAGTATATAATTAGTGAAATAAAATACAGAAAGGAACAAATGCTGCATTTCCTACATTGGAGATCCATATTGATCGTATTAAACTACATTTTAAACCAAATAGTAGAAATTAGAAATTAATAACAGTTTTTCCCCCATAATGCTTTGAAAAGTGTGGCATCTTTATGTGCTTTTACTTAGGTAACCAGACTGTTGATAAAATATTCTTACAAATCATTTATTCTCTCCCTTACTTAATATTAAAAAAGCCAGTTCATATGGTTTGAGTTGAGCTATGAAGAGGTCCACATGGTAAAGACCTGTGAGAAGCTCCAATGTGGAACTGAGAATCTCAGTTTAACAGCTCATAAGGAATTGAATTCTACCAATAACCACATGGGTGAGCTTAGAATGGATTACATTCAGTTGGCCCTTTAGATGAAACCACAGAGCCAGTTGACAACTTGATTGGAGTCTTGTCAGAGACCTGATTCAGATGACTGCAAGTTATGTCTGTCTGAAATTACTGACCCACAGAAACTGTGAGATAAAATTGTTTATCCTGAGGTATTTTGTCATGTAACAATTGGTAACTAATGCAAACTGGAATATTTAGTTATTTAAATCAGAATAGTTTTAGTGATCATGAAAACTGTAAGACTAATGATTTTTTCATTATCTAGTGAAAAAATAAGCCAGGAAAAAAACTAAAAGTTTGAGCAAAAATGCTCTGATAATGCATCACAATTGCCCTGTATTACTAGTGCAGTATTTAAATTTTATGATTGGAGCACAATACAATTTTAACATGTTAAATACAATTTTGGAGATAGATCTGATGATCTTTTTTTTTTTTTGGCTTTTATTTTTTATTCATTGGGGAATCTGATTTTCATAGGTACACAGCTTTTTCTATAAAGGTTGTTTTAAAACACATTTTTCCATACCCCCATATATTATGCTTGTAACAAGTTAATAGAATTGTATCTATAATGTAAATCATTAAATGTTTTCCACACAAAAATATTTTATCAAGTTCTATTTTATTTTAAGAAGTTTGCTGCTATTCTGGCATATGGTTAATTTTTACTGGGAAAAATTTGGAAGTGTTTTTAATACTTTGACAAAGTTTGGAAGGAATGCCTATTATAAATCTTTAGTGTGAAGCCCTTTGGATTTTACATTACATATGCAGAAAACGGGCAGGGATGAGAATCACAAAAATTGTGCATTGTATGTTTCTGAAAGCATATAGAATATTAACTCAGAATCTTAGATTTTAAAGAGACAGAAATTATTTATTTCCAGTATATCAAATAGATTGTATGTTGCATGTCAAATTTAATCCATTTTGTTCACTCCCTGCAGCGCTGTGCTAATAAGGATTCCTACCCCATCCACATTCATAAGAAAAACAAAAGTATAATAATCAATTAATTGTATCTGTAATTGGTAGAGCAGAAGAATAGGGATGTTTGTAGCATTTACATGCCACTGCTGTTTCGGCTTCCTCCAGAGTTTTGTCATGATGGAGTAACACTATATTTGTAAGAAGGCCATTTCAATATATCCTGAAAAGTTATCACACTGAACTAAAGTCTACTTTCTTGATTTTCTAATCCTAGTTTTGCTCATTTTGGTAAAATATAGCTCATTTCTATTATTTTATCTTTTCACTGATCCCACCCCAAATATTTTTGAAAGTAAAATTTTTTAAGCTCTTACCAAGTCTTATTCTAGGGACGCCTGGGTGGCTCAGTCTGTTAAGTGTTTGCCTTCAGCTCAGGTCATGACCCCAGGGTCCTGCATTGAGTCCAGCTTTGGGCTTCCTGCTCAGGGGGGAGCTTGCTTCTCCCTCTGCCTGCCGCTCCCCCTGCTTGTGCTCTCTCTATCAAATGAACAAATAAAATCTTAAAAGAGAAAATGAAGTTTTATTCTGATTGTCTACAATTTCTATAAATTTCCTCTACAAAAGAACACATTGTTGTGGAACCCTTGATCTGGGAGATCATGTATTGATCATACTTTCTATATAGCAGTGTTTCTCAAGTTAGGTACTGAATCAGGCCTTGAGAAAGTTGTCCTAGTGATTTTGCTCTTCACCTCTAATTAATAAAAATGAGTTTCTTGTACCATTCATTACATATCAACAGGTTTCCTGATCCCATATATCTACCCATTGTCTTATCAATCATGGTTGACAATTATGGGAAATGTATCTTTTGGACCAGGTGGGTGTAATTAGAACAATTCATAGGCATTAACCTTGGTCAAGGGGCGCCTGGGTGGCTCAGTTGGTTAGGCGACTGCCTTCAGCTCGGGTCATGATCCTGGAGTCCCGGGATCGAGTCCCACATCGGGCTCCCTGCTCGGCAGGGAGTCTGCTTCACTCTCTGACCCTCCCCCCACTCATGTACTCTCTCTCTCTCTCTCTCATTCCTGCTCTCTCAAATAAATAAATAAGTAAATCTTAAAAAAAAAAAAAAAAAAAAAAACCTTGGTCAAACATTCAACTCACCCAGTGCTTGAGCCTTGGTCTTATTCTCTGCAAGGAATAAAATATAGCTTTGTGTCCTATATACTCATTAGGTGAATTAAACCCATTTTTTATATAACAGATAAGATATTGTCTCTTTGCTTATCATGTGTAATAAATAATATATATATATATATATATATATATACATATATATATATGTATATATATATGTAACACTCCTGAGTCTTTTTATTGTTTCTTGGGCTAAAATTCTTACTTCCTCAAAGACTGTAAGCTTCCCAATTCATTAGTTAATGGCATGCCTTTATTGTATTGTTAGCAAAACTTTACAGATGGCTCTGTACTTTTATCTGTATCCATGGATATTATAGAAAATGAAATCCAGCTCTGATTTAGGAAATCCTAAAAATGTAATAACGTTGAGAATTATTACAATTTCATGGTTTGGCACCCTAACTAGTGTTTAACTCTTGGTGTCTTGCTAGTATTTTCCATGTGAATATATAATGCCCAATAGTATTTGATTTACAGCAAAAACATATATTTAGCTCTTATTTATTTAATGTATATTATATATTTATATATATTATTATAATATTAAAATTAATATATAATATTATATATAATATATTTATTTGTATATATATTTTATAAATATATAATATATAATATAATATAAATACTTATATTAATATATAATAACATACTGATATATATAAATATATATATATTTAGAGTTTTCCTTAATTTTCTGTGATGGCCCAATGACTTCTATCTGAATAAATGATACAAAGTATGAGATTATTAACTAGTATTTAGTGCCTGTCATTTGTGGAAACTCAAAATCAGTTGGCTTGTCAAACATGCAGTCATTTGAATTTTGCTATCCTTATATCATGATAAAACAGATGCTGATACTGATAAAAACAATTTAATTACCATTTGTTAAGGGCATTGTAGCAAACATGTTGCATAGTTTATCACCTTGTTTTATTTCAACATCACTGTAAGAAGGGTTGTTTTTGCCCTTTCAAAGATAAGTAAACTAATGTTTATAAGATCACACAACTAAAAAAATATTGGAACTGACCCATTAGCTCTATTAATTATAGTGCAATGTTCCCACATGTTCAGAGAGCACATTTAAAATTTGAGAAGTAGTTCAGTCTTTGTTTTCACCTTTTCATCAAAACTGTTTTTTTTTTTCTTTTTCACTCAAGTTCTTGGTCATGTATGATTGAGTAAAAATCTTTTTTTTTTAAAGATTTATTTATTTATTTGAGAGAGCGAGAATGAGAGAGAGAGAGAGTACCTGAGAGGGGGGAGGGTTAGAGGGAGAAGCAGGCTCCCCGCCGAGCAGGGAGCCCGACGCGGGACTCGATCCCGGGACTCCAGGATCATGACCTGAGCCGAAGGCAGTCGCTTAACCAACTGAGCCACCCAGGTGCCCCAAGATTGAGTAAAAATCTTAATGACTGAGATTTATCACACATTATGTACAAGGAAATATAAGATGAAAGAGAGAAATAAAGAGAAGAAAGAACAAATTTAGAAGATATTTATTCATGCTGCCCTATCAACAGACATGAGAATGCAATTTGTATTTTTACACTATATCACTCATTACTTTTATGATAGCAGTTTCCATAAATTTACTTTCAAGGCATAGTGGAATCTGTTTTATTCACCTTTAAATGATTTTCAACTTTTTAAGGGGAAAGTGCTCTAGTTTGAGCGCTCTGGGATGTGGGGAAATATTCTGTGTTCCTAAGTCAGTGTTTTGTGTGTGTGTGTGTGTGTGTGTTTATGATTTCATAGACTTGGGTTACAACACTTTTAAGGGTTTTATTTTTCTATAGTGAAGAAAACCATTGTTATATGTCTAGTATGTTTAGTGAACTTAAGATTATTTTAGATCTCTGGGTATGCTTTTACTACAGAAATAAGGCCACATTTTATAGGTTTGGGATGTGATCAAGGCCTCTAATACACATCTTAAAGCAGAGGATTGTGCTTATAGTTAGAACTTGAACTGTGATGTTTATGTGATGCTTCCTGCAAACAAGTGACTTTTGGATAATCAGTCCTTTTTCCTGTAGCCAACAGGAAATTGGCTCAACAACTAAATAGCCACAGCTTCAGAACCTTACTTCTCTCTCTTCTGCCTTGCACTATTATCTAAATATCTCACAGATAATCTCTTCATGCTTGCCCTTTAATAAGTTTCTGATTTTCCCTGAAATAAACAGGATATTCAGTCGCTCCTCAATTGAATGTGTTGGTTGGATTTTGCACTACCCATTCAGTGACATATATGTCAGAAAATGAGTTTTCTCAATAAATTGAGAGAGGATGACATGATTTGCCAACGTAAATGGAGAGGAATTGGATTAGCTAAGTCTTTGTTGTCAGTTGACAGAATGAGAGCAAGAAATGAACCTAGGAAAACATCACTAGAATGAGATTTCCAAGAGAAAGAGTGTTAGGAGTAAAAATACACATCTTAGACCTCCCCCAGTCTGATCAATATGTAGAAAATGTAGAAAGGATAGGATAACTCTCATAAAAAAGAAGAATGTTAAAGTGGAGATTGGGAGTATAGTTAAAGCTACCATATTTTAAATCTGTACTTTTTACCTGGGCACTTTGCTAAACCCTTTGTATATAGTTTTTATTTACTTCAACAACCCAAAATATACATTAGTATTTCTATTTTATAGATAGAGAATCTGAAATATGGAGAGGCTAAGAAATCTATTTAAAAATTCACACAGCTAGGGGCGCCTGAGTGGCTCAGATGGTTAAGCGTCTGCCTTCGGCTCGGGTCCTGATCCTGATCCTGGGGTCCTGGGATTGAGCCCCACATCGGGCTCCTGGCTCAGCAGGGAGCCTGCTTCTCCCTCTCCCTCTGTCTCACCCCCTGCTCATGCTCTCTCTCTCTGTGTCTGTGTCTCAAATGAATAAATAAAATCTTAAAAAAAAAAAAAAATCACACAGCTAGTAAGTGGCAAATTGAGGACTCAAATTCAAAACTTTTTTTTTTTCTTAAACTCTAAAATGTCTTGTTCTAAACTCTCCATGATGAAAATAAGAGGAGTAGGGGAGGCAAAATTTTACCTTTACTTCTTAGGGATTTTTGGTTGGGCCTGAGAATTAAACTGACATAAGAGAGATTAACAGGAGAAAAGCATACAAATGGATAAGTTTTACGTGAGATGGGAGCCCCCATGAGGGAAAAAAAGACCCAAAGAAGTGCGGAAACCTAAATGCTTTTATGCGAGGTTGAACAAAGAGAGGTAAGTGTGGAAAAGTGACTAAACTATGTGAGGAAGCTAAAGGAAGATAAGAATTATTTTACCAAGGTCTACTTGTATGGAATTTCCTCAGCTGTGACTCTTATTAAAGAATATTCCTTTTTTTTCCTGGTACAGGGGAGTTTTTATTTCCTGTTTTCCAGAAGAAAAGGGAGGGTTCAAATGCCCTTCTTGCATCTGCTATATTTCAAGTGCCTTTAGTTCAAAATAATCCTTGGGTCTAAGTGGCATATTCTGGGGGGCGGGCACATTTTCTGCCACCCTTCAGAGGCAAGTGCAGAGGGAGGTACTTCACATGTGACCTATAAATATTCAGAAACAACATCATCAACAGTTGTCAGATATCTGTGACTGACAACAGTCGTGACTAAGGAATTTGTCTTAAATAACCCCACTTAGCTTTTTTGCAGTATTAATCAGCATTCTCCTATTTGGCTGTGGAACTTACTAACTGATGCCCAAAGTTTGATAAACACATGCACCTGGTACATTACTCTCTGAGAAACTTATGAATATTTGCTCCCACAAGCTGAATATTAGGCTGGTCAAGATTGATTTTGTTGCTTCCAAGTCTACTAATTCCAGGTATATCAGTTATTATGTTTACATAATTTAATTAAATATTGCATCAATCCAATTATAATTGTCAAAAAAGACTTGTTTCCTGAAAAATTAGTTGAATGCTTTCAAATATAAGCCAGACAATTCACTAAAAATTTGCTAATTGAGTACTAGAGAGCTAAAAAAGATGGGATGTTATGCAAAAAATATCAAAAGCATTTTGCACTAAGATGACTTTGTAATCAGCTTTTGTTTCCCTCTTCATTTTAAAGAACTTGATACTGAAATGCTATAGAATTCGTTTTTGGTTGTGATTTATGCAAGAGAGATTATGGGGATTGCCAGTTAGTAGACATGTACTCAAACCAAAAACCTGGACCCTGCATCCAACAATAGGCCAATGAATATGCATCATGCAAGTGTGTATGTGTGTGTGTGGAAAATAATATATTTTACTTTTTCATAAAAGTACTACCAAAAATATATTGTTTTCTTATCTTAAAAATACAACACTGGAAAGCAAAGTTCTAGTTGTTGTAATTCATTACATGTTTTATTAACAACGGTGAAAGGAATACATCAATAGTAGAATGGATTTATTTTTGAAATACAAATTTGTTCATTTTAAGAGTTTGACTTTGCCCTTTTGTAACTTGAAGGTGAGATTTTTGCTGATTTTCTTCTTAGAGTTGGTCAGAATTTCCTCTTTGGCTTTGTGATGTTCATTTTGCACTGTAAATACTGAGGTGCAATCTTCTCCCCTAGCTTTTTGATTGCTATCCTATTATCTGAGCCCTGTCTCAGACCTGCTTTAAAAGTTCCCTTCCAGTTAAATTTACCTTTCACAGGATCATCCTGATCTTCCTTTTCTCCAACTTCAGAATGTCCTGGGCACTTCATCTTTTCTTCTTCTTCTTTTTTTTTTTTTTTATCTTAGAATATGTTTCAACTTCTGAATGCCTTTTGCTTTTTCCTACACCTGTTTTTGTCTCATGGCCATTAGTGTCTTTCTCAGGACTCCTATCTCCATCCATTTTTCTCTCCACATTTGCCCTGGCTTCTCCTCTTGCTTTTCTTTCTGAGCCAGTAGCCTTAGAGTTTCCACACCTTCAGCTTCAAGCGCAGCCTTTTTAGGTCACTGACTTACTCAGTATTCTATGTTGTTTTTAAATTCTAGTTCTTTTTTCCAATTTTCTGCCACTCTTCCTTCTTTTCTCTTTTCTTCTTCTTTACTTTTGCTTGCTCTTCTGTAGTGTTTGTTTGTTTGTTTGTTTGTTTGTTTGTTTGTTTGTTTGGAGGACTGAGCATTGGCAGAGATTTCTGCATGCGGGTTTGACCCTTGGTTGAGTGACTGTTTATCTAGCCTTTTACTGACTGATTCCTTTCTCTGAATGATAAGGACATCTTTTCTGCAAGTGCATTCAGTTTATCCCTTCAAGATTACAAATCTTGGTTATGCTCAGTTTTTCATACACTTCATGCTCATTCATTCATCAATACATTTTTTAAGCATCAACTCAAGAAATTTAACATTTGAGAACAGATTCTGTGTCTTTTTTTTTTTATTCTTATGTTAATCCCCATACATTACATCATTAGTTTTAGATGAAGTGTTCCATGATTCATTGTTTGTGCATAACACCCAGTGCTCCACGCAGAATGTGCCCTCCTCAATACCCACCACCAGGCTAACCCATCCTCCCACCCCCCTCCCCTCCAGAACCCTGTTTGTTTTTCAGAGTCCATCATCTCTCATGGTTCGTCTACCCCTCCGATTTCCCCCGCTTCATTCTTCCCCTCCCGCTACCTTCTTCTTCTTCTTTTTTTTTTCTTAACATATATTGCATTATTTGTTTCAGAGATACAGATCTGAGATTCAACAGTCTTGCACAATTCACAGCACTTACCAGAGCACATACCCTCCCCAGTGTCTATCACCAGTCACCCCATCCCTCCCACCCCACCCCCCACTCCAGCAACCCTCAGTTTGTTTCCTGAGATTAAGAATTCCTCATATCAGTGAGATCATATGATACATGTCTTTCTCTGTTTGACTTATTTCGCTCAACATAATACCCTCCAGTTCCATCCATGTCATTGCAAATGGCAAGATCTCATTCCTTTTGATGGCTGCATAATATTCCATTGTATATATATATACCACTTCTTCTTTATCCATTCATCTGTCGATGGACATCTTGGCTCTTTCCACAGTTTGGCTATTATGGACGTTGCTGCTATAAACATTGGGGTGCACGTACCCCTTCGGATCCCTACTTTTGTATCTTTGGGGTAAATACCCAGTAGTGCAATTGCTGGATCATATGGTAGCTCTATTTTCAACTTTTTGAGGAACCTCCATACAGTTTTCCAGAGTGGCTGCACCAGCTTGCATTCCCACCAACAGTGTAGGAGGGTTCCCCTTTCTCCGCATCCCCGCCAACCAGATTCTGTGTCTTAAATGTCTTGAGGAAATTGACAGCGTGTTTGACACAACTGATGTAATTTCCCTATGCCTCAGTTTCCTCAAATCTAGAAAGAGGAAAGCAAATTAAATAAGTTAATAGGTTGTTCTCAATATCAAATGATTTATGTGCTAAGAACATAAGGATTTCCACATGTCAGTTTTTATTAGTGCCAGCATGTGAAAAGTAATACTGTACATTCTGAGGATAGGCAAGGCCATGGTTAATAAGCTCTAAAGCTTCCATTCTTGCTGGACACCAAATAAACATACACAGAGATAATACAGATGTGCATACACAGATACGTATACAGATATACAGATATATACATATATACACAGATATACACACGTATTTTCATATATACACATATATACAGATATATACATATATAGAGATATACCAATATATATGCATATATATGTGTGTGCTCTTGAATCTAGCTCCATCCATGTGGTTGCAAGTGGCATTTTTCATTCTTTTTTATGGCTGAGTAATATTCCCTTGTGTGTGTGTGTGTGTGTGTGTGTGTGTGTGTGTGTGTGTACACTTCTTTATCCATTCATCACTCAATGGACATTTGGGCTCTTTCCATAATTTTGGCTGTTGTTGATAATGCTGCTATAAACACCGGGATGCATGTATCCCTTTTAATTAGTGGTTTTGTATCCTTTGGGTAAATACCGAGTAGTGTACTTACTGGATCATAGTGTAGTTCTCTTTTTAACTTTTTGAGGAACCCCCATAATGTTTTCCACAGTGGCTGCACCATTTGCATTCTACCAACAATGCAAGAAGCTTCCCCTTTCTCCATATCCTCACCAAAACCTGTTGTTTCTTGTGTTGTTGATTTTAGCCATTCTGACAGGTGTGACATGATATCTCATTGTAGTTTTGATTTGCATTTCCCTGATAATGAATGATGTCAAACATCTTTTCATGTGTCTGTTGGCTATCTGTATGTCTTCTTTGGAGAAATGTCTATACATGTCTTCTACCCATTCTTTAATTGGATTGTTCATTTTATGGGTATTGAGTTGTATAAGTTCTTTATATATTTTGGATACTAATCATTTATGAAATATGTCATTTCCAAAAAGCTTCTCCCATGACCCTTCCTTAGGTTGTCTTTTAGTTTTGTTGATTGTTTCCTTAACTGTTCAGAAACTTTTTATCTTGATGAAGTCCCAAAAGTTCATTTTTGCTTTTGTTTTCCTTGCCTCAGGAGATGTATCTAGAAAGAAGTTGCTGTGGTTGATGTCAAAGAGGTTACTGCCTGGGTTCTACTGTAGGATTTTGATGGTTTCTTGTCTCATATTTAGGTCTTTCATCCATTTTGAAATTATTTTTGTGTATGGTATAAAAAAGTGGTCCAGTATCATTTCTTTGCATGTTTCTGTCCAGTTTTACCAACAGCATTTGTTGAAGAGACTGTCTTTTTCCTTTGGATATTATTTCCTACTTGTCAAAGATTAGTTGACCATGTAGTTGTGGGTCCATTTCTGGGTTTTCTATTCTGTTCCATTGATTTATGTGTCTATTTTTGTGCTGGTACCAAACTGTTTTGATCACTACAGCTTTGCAGTATAACTTGAAATCTGGAATTGTGATGCTTCCAGCTTTGCTTTTCTTTTTAATGGTTGCCTTGGCTATTTGGGTCTTTTGCAGTTCCATACAAATTTTAGTATTGTTCTAGCTCTGTGAAAAATGCTGTTGGTATTTTGATAGGGATTGCAGTTAAATGTGTAGGTTGCTTTAGGTAAAATAGACATTTTAACAGGGATTCTTCTTCTAATCCATGAGCGTGGAATCTTTTTCCATTTCTCTGTGTCCTTTTCAGTTTCTTTCATCAGTCTTGTATAGTTTTCAGAGTATAGGTTTTCACCTCTTTAGTTAGGTTTATTCTTAGATATCATATTGTTTTTGATGTAATTGTAAGTGGGATTGATTTCTTAATTTCCCTTTCTGCTACTTCATTTTAGGTGTACAGAATGCAACAGATTTCTGTACATTGATTTTGTTTCCTGTGACTGTACTGAATCCATGTATCAGTTTTAGCAGCTTCTTGATGGAGTCTTTCGAATTTTCTATGTAGAGTATCGTCATCTGCAAATAGTGAAAGTTTTATTTTTTCCTTGCCAACTTGGATGTGTTTTATCTTTTTTTGTTGTCTGACTGCTGTGGCTAGGGCTTCCAGTACTATGTTAAATAATAGTGGTGAGAGTGGACATCCCTGTCTTGTTCCTGACCATACAGGAAAAGCTTTCAGTTTTTTTTTCCCATTGAAGATGATATTAGCTGTGGGTTTTTCATATATGGCCTTTATGGTGTTCCCTCTAAACCTACTTTGTTGAGGGTTTTCATAATGAATGGATGTTGTACTTTGTCAAATGCTTTCTCTGCATCTATTGAAATGATCATATGGTTCTTTTTTAAAGATTTGTTTGTTTATTTTAGAGAGAGAGGGAGAGAGCACAAGTGGAGGGAAGGGCAGAGGGAGAGAGAACCTTTAATTTCCTGAGCTCAGAGCCCAATGCAGGGCTTACCCCAGGACCCTGAGATCATGACCTGAGCCAAAATCAAGAGTCAGCTTCTTAACTGAGACACCTAGGCACCCTAAATGATCATATGGTTCTTATCCTTTCTTTTATTAATGTGGTGTATCACATTGATTGATTTGTGAATATTGAACCACACTTGCACCCAAAGAATAAATCCCACTTGACTGTGGTGAATTATATATTTTTTAAAGATTTTATTTATTAATTTGACAGAGAGAGACACAGCGAGGGAGGGAATGCAAGCTGGGGGAGTGGGAGAAGGAGAAGCAGGCTTCCTGCTGAGCAGGGAGCCCGATGCAGGGCTCGATCCCAGGACCCTAGGATCATGACCTAAACTGAGGGCATACGCTTAATGACTGAGCCACCCAGGCACCCCTGTGATGAATTATATTTTTAATGTATTGCTGGATTCAGTTTGCTAGTGTTTTACTGAGAATATTTGCATCCATGTTCATCAGAGATACTGGCCTCTAGTTCTCTTTTTTAGTGGAATCTTTATCTGGTTTTGGTATCAAGGTAATGTTCATTCCTTGTGGAATGAATTTGGAAGTTTTCCTTCCTTTCTATGTTTTGGAACAGTTTGAGAAGAATGATGTATTAACTCTTCTTTAAATGTTTACTAGAATTCACCTGTGAAGCCATCTGGCCCTGGACTTTTGTTTGTTAGGAGATTTTTTGAATTTCTGATTCAATTTCTTTGCTGGTTATTGATCTGTTCAACTTTTCTGTTTCTTCCTGTTTCCGTTTTGGTAGTTTATATGTTTCTAGGAGTTTATCCATTACTTCTAAGTTGTCCAGTTTGTTGGCATATAGTTTTTCATAGTATTCTCTTATAACTGTATTTCTGTGGTATTAGTTGTTACTTCTCCTCTCATCTGTGCTTTTATTTATTTGGGTCCTTTATCTTTTCTTTTTGATAAGTCTGGCTAGAGGTTTATCAGTTTTATCAATTTTTTTTTTTCAAGAACCAGCTCCTGGTTTCATTGATCTGTTCTGTTGGATTTTTTGTTCAGTTTTCTATATCATTTATTTTTGCTCTCATCTTTACTATATCCTTCCTTCTACTGGCTTTGGGCTTAATTTGTTTTTCTTTTCCTGGCTCCTTTATATGTAAGATTAGGTTGTTTATTTGAGATTTTTCTTACTTCTTGAGGAAGCCAGGCCTGTATTGCTATGCACTTCCCTTTTAGGACAACTTTTGCTATGTCCCCCAAATTTTATTGTGTTTTCATTTTCATTTGTTTCCATGTAGTTTTTTAATTTCTTCTTTTATTTCCTGGTTGACCCATTCATTGTTTAATATCATGTTGTTTAACCTCTATGTACTTGTGGTCTTTCTATATTTCTCCTTGAGGTTGGCTTCTAATTTTATAGCTTTGTGGTCAGAAAAAGTGCATGGTATGATTTCAAGCATTTATTTATCTATTGAGGCATTTTTTTTATCTATTGAGGCATGTTTTGTGTCCTAATATGTGATCTATTCTGGAGAATGTTCCATGTGCATCTGCTGTTTAGGGTGGAATGTTCTGAATATATATGTTAAGTTCATCTGGTCCAGTGTATCATTCAAAGTCATTGTTTCCTTGTTTATTTTCTGTTTAGATCATCTGTCCATTGGTGTAAGTGAGGTGTTAATGTCCACTACTATTATTGTGTTATTATCAATTAGTTCCTTTATGTTTGTTATTAATTGCTTTATATATTTGGGTGCTCCCATGTTGGGTGTATAAATGTTTTAAAATTGTTATATCTTCTCATTGGATTATCCCATTTATGATTATAGAATGCCGTTTGTCTCTTTTTACAGTCTTTGTTTTAAAGTCTAGTTTGTGTGATATAAGTATTGCTACTACAGTTTTTTTTTTTTTTTACATCCATTTGTGTGATAAATATTTCTCCACACCCTTATTTTCAATCTACAGGTATCTTTAGGTCTTAAATGAGTCTCTTGTAGGCAGCATATAGATTGGTCTTGTTTTTGTTTTGTTTTGTTTTGTTTTATTTTGTTTTTTAATCCAGTGTGACACTCCATGTCTTTTTTTTAAGATTTATTTATTTATTTTAGAGAGAGAGATAGAAAGCGAGAGTGGGGGGAGGGGCTGAGGGAGAGAGAGAATCTCAAGCAGACTTTCCACTGAGCACAGAGCCTAATGTGGTGGTTCATCTTAAGACCCTGAGATCATGATCTGAGCCAAAATCGTGAGTCAGACATTTAACCTACTGGGCCACCCGGGCGCCCCTATGTCCTTTGATTAGAGCATTTAGTCCATTTATATTCAATGTAATTACTGATAGATATGTATTTGTTGCCATTTTATTACTTGTATTGTCATTGTTTCTGGATATTTTCTTTGATCCATTCTTGTCTTTGTCACTTTTAGTCTCTCTTCTGCACTTAAAGGGTCCCCTTTAGTATTTCTTGCAAGTCCAGATTAGTAGTCATGAACTCCTTTAGTTTTCATTTGTCTGGGAAACTCTTTATCTCTCCTTCTATTCTGAATAGCCTTGCTGGATAGAGTATTCCTGGCTGCAGATTTTTACCCATTCAGCACCTTGAATATATCATGCCATTCTCTTCTTGCTTGTCAAGTTTCTGTTGCTAAATCTCCAGCTAGCCCTATGGGTTTTCCCTTGTAAGTTAAGGACTTCTTTTATCTTGCTGCTTTTAGGATTTTTTTTTTTCTTTATCACTATATTTTGCAAATTTAATTCCAATATGTCTTGATGTTGGCCTGCTTTTGTTGATTTTGATGAGAGTTCTCCATGCCTCTTGGACCTGGATGTCTGTTTCTTTTGTCAGATTAGCAAAGTTTTTTGCTATTATTTCTTGAAATAAATTTTCTGTCCCCTCTTTTATGTCTTTGTCTTCTGGGACTCCTATAATATGACTATGATTACATTTGATGGAGTCACTGAGTTCCTTAAGTCTATTTTCGTGTTCCATAATTATTCTTTCTGTTGTTCACCTTCATTATTTTCCATTATTATGTGTTCTATATCACTAATTTGTTCCTCTGCTTCTTCCAGCCTGCTCTTCATTACATCAAGCCTGTTTCCAATCTCATTTACTGTAGTTTTCATTTCTGATTGATTCTTTTTCAACTCTTCAACAAATATTTATAAAGCCTCTACTATAGGCAAGCACTATGGGAGATAAAAGATGTGATTTCAGTATGGATTCCATTCTCTGAGCCTGTATAATTTTATGATAAGGATCATAACACCAGAACCAGACAAGCACCTTCCAACTGGGAAAGGTGTGTGTTGAGGCTGTACCTGTGTTAGATAAATGAGATCATTTGAACCGTATTTAGATTTTGTGGCTATATTTAGACCTGT
The DNA here is from genome assembly GCF_011800145.1 of Mirounga leonina. Lineage (NCBI taxonomy): Eukaryota > Metazoa > Chordata > Mammalia > Carnivora > Phocidae > Mirounga > Mirounga leonina. Next base: position 34,618,932 of record NW_023270305.1, on the reverse strand, counting down.
ATAATGCTGATGTATATTTAAACCAAATTTAGCCCACATATGAAGCATTTATTTCCACTTCTTAAAATACCTTGACATTCTTTAGATGATATAATTTTCCCCCACAGAATTCTATGTAATGAAGCTTTTCCCTATCCTAAACAAAGGGTAAATCTGAAATCTAAGTTAGACAATTGAATCTTCTTTTTCTGAACAATGAATTATAAGGAGATGAATAAAGACACCTACATATTTGGAGCTCATTCAGTTCTTGCAGCTAAATCCCCATGATGCTACTCTTGTTATACAACTGTACCAGAACCAAACACATCTGAACTTCATTGGTGACTATCAGTTTCCCGGTATGATTGCTACCCTTTCTTTCAGTTACATTTCTGATTATGTAACTACAGTCAGACCATCTTGATTGCAACTGAAGAATTCTAAGTGATAAAGAACATCAAAGTAGAGAATTATATCTATTCAACAGAGCCTCAAAGAAATCAAATTAAAATAGGGTGGAATACTATATTCATAATCTGACATGGGGCTTCACAACCCATGACATGTAAGGGGAACACAATTAAGTTATTCTGTGGCAGAAGCTGCTCTTGACTACTTCACTACTGCTGCCTGATTAGTGTGATGAGCAGGAATGCAAAGGCCACACAGTATGGTAGTCATGACTGAATGCCTGAGGAAATTTAAAGTAAAAGAATAGCCCAGCTCAAGTCATTAAATTCTGACTGCAAACTGAAACTCAAGGAGCATATATGACTATATTTTAATAATAGCTATCTTCTTACAACTGGGCAGTTGAGATGGCCATAAATCAGATCTGGGATTTGTTCCTGCAGGTAGCTGAATTGAATTATCAGCTGTATTCTCAACTTTTTCTGGTCTTTATGTGAAGAGATATTAATGCAGATAAATAAGGAAAAAAATACTACCTGAGATGTTGAAATAGTGTCATGTGTGAAGATCTGGGGATCCCTATTGCATGAAAACCCTCTTCTGCCATTCTCTTCCTATATAAAGAAATTCCCTCTTCCTTTTCTGAGCATCTTCTGTTTAAAATACTATAGTCCCCTCACCTGAATGAATGCCTTAATAGTACGTACTTAAAGATATCCCTCATTTCCCTATTATTTGTTACCATTATATCTGTAACTGTACTTGCATCCTACTTTCTCCCACACTGTCAAATGCAGGATATATCCCCAAAAGAAAAGGCTTATTCAGGAAATGAACTATAGCAATTAACTAAAACCTGGGAATTGTGTGTACAGAATGGATTTTAGGATGTTTTCTGAAGGAGGAAGGAGTATGTATTTTAGCTAAATTGAATTGGAAATTACATGTCTGTGCATATATGTGTGTGTACCAGAATCCATTTTCATTCAAGAAGATGAGTTTCTATCTGTGTGTAAAGTAAGTTAATGAAGATCCAGATGAAATAATGACCTATTAAAAGGAGATTGGTAAAGGGATGAACCACAAAATAATAAAGTTGGATGCATTATTATGCCACTGATCTTCTCCACTCCCCCACATAGTTACCACATTGATACAGAAATCAAAGTCTTCTAATATAAACTGGTGATGTAAGCATTATGATCCTTAAGAAAATATTTTAAAAAGTTGTTGAAGTTTAGAATATTGGTGGCCTCAGGGGAATTTTCCCTTCGTTTACCAGTTAACCAAGGTAGAAAAACAAAATAAACCTGGTTTAGAGATGGCCTTGCATAATGTATTGGTTTCAATACAATAATCAACCAGTTTCAGGTTGATTAAAGTAGCATCCCAGTCTAACTCAGAAGTGAACTTATAGGAAATGGAGAAAGGAAATTTGTCCAGTGAGCAGAATAATATATTGTCCCTTCTGCCTGGTACAACTGATATTTTTTAGTGTTGAATTTACTCTGATAAAAGGGAATATCTAAGAATTTGAATGGTCAAGGAATTAGAACAAAAAATGGAGAATTTGCCATAAGGAAATTTGAGGAAAACATGTAAATGGACATCTCAGTATGATGCAGAACATTAGGCTATACATGACCCACATGTAACACTTATCAAAAGCTTTACATTGTAGACAAGGCATTTGATAACTTGGTGGACTTCTCTCAGCCTCTTTTTCCAGCATTCCCTGGATTACTGAATTAGCTAATGGACAAAGTGGCCATGATAGCAGGAATGAAGGCTATTCCTTAGCTGTCTAAAGTTGACCAGGGTTTGCTGGGTATTTAACTCTCTCGCAGTGGTGATTAACCATGAATTCCTGATATACTACCATATTCTCAGGGAACCAAATAGTTCCACAGGAGAAGATGATCACCTGATTTATTTCCTTACATCAAGGAAGGGAGATTTGTCCTTTTTAGATTTAGATTTCTTTTATCCTGATGACTTTCTGAGACTCAGGGATAATATGGTATAACTCACAGTGTCTCAGTGAAGATTCATGAGATAATGTGTTTTTTAAGGCACCTGGCACAGTGCCTGCTATGTGGAGGGGTTCCTCCAATGCTTAACTTTAGTGCCTTCACCTGTTTCACTCATCCGCCTACCCACTGCCCCTCTGGCAACCAGCAGTTCCCTGTATTTAACAATGGGGCTTTGTTTATTTTTGTTATTTGTTTGTTTTTCTTTGTTCACTTGTTTTATTTCTTGAATTCCACATATGAGCAAAATCATAGGTATTTGTTTTCTCTGACTTATTTCACTTAGCATTATAAGTGAATATAGCATTAAAAGTGAATCCCTGTCAATCCATCTACATTGTTGCAAATGGCAAGATTTCATTCTTTTTTATGGCTGGGTAATATCCCATTGTGTGTGTGTGTGTGTGTGTGTGTGTATGCCACCTCTTTTTTATCCATTCATTCATTGTTGGACATGTGGATTGTTTCCATATCTTGGCTATTGTAAATAATGCTGCAAAAAACATAGGGTTGCATATATCTTTTCAAATTAGTGTTTTCATTTTCTTTGGGTAAATACCAGTAGTGGAATTACTGGATCATATGGTAATTCTATTTTGAATTTCTTGAGGAACCTCCGTAGTATTGGCACAGTGGCTTCACCAGTTTGCATTCCCACAAGCAATGTGCAAGGGTTCCTTTTTCTCCATGTCTTCTCCAACATTTGTTATTTCTGGTCTTTTTGAGTTTTGCCATTCTGACAGGTGTAAGGTGATATTTCATTGTGGTTTTGATTTGCAGTTCCCTGATGGTTAGTGATGTTGAGTATCTTTTCATGTGTCTGTCGGCCACCTGTATGTTTTCTTTGGAAAAATGTCTGTTCATGTCTTCTGACCATTTTTAATTGGAGTATTTGTGCTTTTTTTCATGTTGAGTTGTATAAGTTCTTTATATATTTTGGATATTAACCCCTTATCAGATATATCATTTGCAAATATCTTCTCCTATTCAATAGATTTTCTATTTGTTTTGTTGATGGATTTTTACTGTGCAAAAGCTTTTCATTTTGATGTACATTTTTAAGATTCAGGTAGGCAGGTTCAGAGATCTACTCATCTTGTGACAGCCCAAGATGAACCACATATGTAAGTCCCCTTGCTTATGAAACCCGACACCTACAAATCCGGAGTGATCTACCTCTTTCTTTGATCTCACTTAGCCCTCCATGTGTGGGGGCCAGTTTATGACCGAACAGTAATGCATATTGAATTCTTTCTAGATACAAAAAGCTTTCTATTCTTCCTATCATCTTTGTTTCTGAAGGTTTCCTAGTTTTAAAAGTATTAGCTGACTGCTCCAGCCAGCTCATTTCTTTGTTACTCATATTCTTATACATCAAGGGAGAATGACTTTGATGAAAAACAGAGCCAGTTGCAAGTCTAGCACTGTTCTTCCCATGGTGTGAGATCTTGAGTAACTTCTTTAAATGACATAGGCCCATTCCTTATCTGTAAATGTAACTGGAAGCATGCTTACCTCATGAGTCTGGAGGAAACTGAGATAAATTAAGGTTATAAATCACATAGCATAAACTACTTTTGTGAACATGAGCTGTGCTGAGGAAATGCTTACTCTCTTTTCTTTATTCCCAGTTCTTGGCTTTTTCCATGTTTGTTCTCACTAGAAGTGATATATTTTTATCATGATTCACCTTCCTGGTAGGGAGCATCAGCTTCAATTTCTTTCTATGTGATTATTGACATATATTTATCATATCATTTCCTTTCATTTAAAATTTAGCTTACTAAATGTGGCTCAGTCAGTTAAGCATCTGACTTCTGCTCAGGTCTTGATCCCAGGGTCCTGGGATTGAGTCCCATATCAGGCTCCTTGCTCAGTGGGGAGCCTGCTTCTCTCTCTGCCTGCTACTCCCCCTGCTTGTGCTTTCTCTCTCTTTCTCTTCCTCTCTCTCTAACAAATAAATAAATAAAATCTTAAAAAAAATTAAATTTAGGTTTCAAAAAATACATTCAGTATATGTATTGATTGCATTAATGATGGAATCTTAGTTATTGGACATAATGTCTTATTGTAACAGTAGCATTGTGCTGCAACAGAAATAAGTGGAATTTGGTTTTAATTCTATTGATTTTGATGAAGTCACTGGAAAGTTTTGAGAAATTGTGTATTCAGTACAAAACAGTGGCTATTTTATATGTCCCCTGAGACTATTTAAGATTGAATGAGATATAGGCTAATGTGTTTTAAAAATGTAAATAATAAGGAAAATAAAATGCAAAGTATTTAATATTTTTCACGTTAATTTCATTTAATTTTTCATGTGAACAAGATAGTCCTGGTTATGATTTGGTTGTGTGTCTAAGACTTTCTTTGTATAACCTGGAACCGCTTACCCAAGTTTACTCAAAGGAGCATGGGTTGAAAGTCACTGAAATAACATTTGTTACCACATACAACTTTGTGATAACTTTGTACCATAATCAAAAATACAAATCAAGTTAAATTTCAGTTCTGAGACTTTCAGATATTCTAGCTTACTCAAGTAAACTATATATAGTTGTTATTTCCTTTAAACTGCTCAACTAAGCTTCAAAAAAAGTCCTTGTAAATTAACCTTAATTCATAATTCAATGATTTAAGTGTTAATTTTTAATGTTAATTTAAATGTTAAGTGAACCAGTTGTTAATTTGGTTATTGATTCGTGAATTAATCTGAGTCCTTTTTATATAGAACTAGATCTTTTGGTCCCACATTTAATTTATTCCTTGTATACATTTGTGATACTATTTTCTGCCTCAAATATAAACCAATTGCTCTGGTAAAAAAAAAAAAAGATGTTTTTGTGATTGTTAATGCATTTAAAATATTAAAATTACCCTAAAAAACTAATCACTTTTAAGCCAAATATATAAAAAAATATTGCCCTGAATGAAAAGATTATAATCACTTATGGTCTGAAATGATCTAGACGGTGGAGATTTGAAGGTGTTCCTCTCTCTGGTCTTGAACACAAAACTACTGTGAGTTCCAAAGGCAGGAGTTTTTGGTTTTGTTGTTGTTTTCAAAAGTGCATTTTGTTGTTTTAGCTATACATAAATAAACTAGAAAAAGAATAGAGGAGGTCAGAATTCACTCTGATATCAGTATGGGGTGGAAAGGAGCAATTAGGAAACTTTTGCCACATTGTTAAGATTTCCACAGGTTGTTAGGCTAACAGATAACAAGAAAAGAGGGACTAAAATAAGAGTAAACAATAAGTCGTTTTCTGGATTAGATAATGAGAGGCATTATTATGTGGGGCCTGGGAAACATTGTGATCATTTTCATTTGCAAATTGCAGCTAATGACTTAACTATTGGTGAAAGAGAAGTTCTAAGAACTAATTAAAAATAATTGATACATTAATGCTAATAAATGCACTTGCCGACCAACACAAATAGACTTGTAATTTGAGGGCATGTTCTGTGCTCACAGCAGCCTAAATAAGTCTATAATTTAAAGATCACTGTTCAAAAAAAAGTGTCAAAGACCAATGTAAGGCTAAAAAAAGCAGATTAGGTCCCCTGCTAAAATGAAGGCCAAATCCACCTTTTGAATTCACAGATGAATTAACAGGAAATCCAGAATATGATTAAGGGTTCATTCTGTCTGAAAACCTTGCTATTAGCAGAGGAATATGGGTAACATCCATTTAGGAGTTGAGGATATGAGTGGCACATGAATATATGGGGATGGAACAAAGGGAAACCAGAGATAAGATGAATTAAAAAGGATTCAAAGTTTAAGTGAGGTTAATGAGAAAATAATAATTCAGGTGGGGATTTTTATTTGTATTAAGATAATGAATTGATTTGGTCTTTCTTTGTCTTTAACGTACTGTCACAAGAACAAGGCCATATTCATTACGCGGCGTAGACTGGTAGTGTGTTGGTAGGGCAAGAAAAGTTCATTCAGGGGAAATGCAAACATGCAAAGTTATTAACAAATGATGAGTCTATTATTTATTAAATACCAACAGGTACCAAATTCTGTGGTAAGAACATTTATATTTATTATTACCTTTTTTTTTACAACAGTATTATCAAAGGAAGTAGGACTTCCCTCATTTTATAAGCAAAGTAACTGTCTCCATATTATCAGGAAACTGTCATATAATTTACACTCAAGAATTATAGCTGAGACTTTTTAACTCCTATGATGGTTAGTTTTACATGTCAACCTGGCTGGGCCATGGTGCCCACATATGTAGTCAAACATTATTCTGAATGTTTCCATAAATGTGTTTTTGGATGAGGTTAGCATTTAAATTTATAGACTCAGTAAGGCAGATTGCTCTTCATAATGTGGGTGGACCACATCAAATCAGTTGAAGGCCTAAATTAAAAAGAGACTGACTGCCCCCAAGCAAGAGGGAATTCTGGAGCAGACAACCTTCAGACTTGAATTGTATCAGCTCTTAATGAGGTCTTCAGACTGCAGGCCTTCGGACTTGAACTGTAGTACTCTTTTCTGGGTTTCCAGCCTGCAAATCTACCCTGCAGATTTACACTTCCCAACACACATAATCCTCTGAGCTGATTATTTAAAATAAATCTCTACAGAGAGAGAGAGAGAGAGAGAGATCTATATATTCTGTATGGTTCTATACATCCTATTGCTTCTGTTTCTCTGGAGAATCTTGACTAATAAAAATCCCAATCATTGTTGTTCTCTGTATATAACATTTAAAACATATCTACTAACTGACTGGACCATGTACTACTGAGAGCTGTGACTTTTCAAGGTTGGGATAACAGAAAAATGTGAGAAAACAAATTTCTTATTCCCATTCCAGTTCTGCATTCCCACAGTTCCAAGGTTTGGACATTCCAGTTTTCAGTTGGTCACTTTAATACAGCCTGATTTGAAAGAACACTCTTAATATCCCTCAAACATAAAGTTTTGACATCAGAAATTCTCATCTTAGCACAGGCTTCCAACTCATTTCTCTCAGCCTTTCTCTCCCCTGATACCTGGTTATATGACACATTCTTAGCTCCTTATGTCAAAATATGACTTTGAAAATTACTCAACCAAATCATATGTGTAGTTTTCAACTGCATTTTGTCTACAAATTCTACATCTGGTTTCTTGATTCATCATTAATTCATCACTTTAGTTTAATTGCTACTTCTGAACTTAGCTTTAATAAGACTCTCTAGATATATGTAATATGTCTTACAGATGTAACTTTATTCTAACTATTCTGGTCTAATGATTTAAAACCAATCTTTGTGTTTTAATACCAACAGATACTATTATATATCACATTCTATTCTAAGAGTATTTTGCATCAGATTGCAGGGACTCAGTGTTGGAAGCATAGAAACTGATGTTCAGTCATCTATTTCAGTGACCACAGGCACAACAAGGTATCATTAAATGTAAGTAGTGTCAGGGAAGGGAACTCATTGCCAGATTTCATCCACTTAGAAAATGGAATCCAGCAAATTATAATCAGAAGGAGCATACTGCTTGATTCATCGTTGGAGCTACAGAACTATCAAAGTTATTTTTTTTTTCTCTTTCTCATCTAAGACTTATCCTTTGTCCTGGATTATGAGGATGAATATATATATATATATAGATAGATAGAGAGAGAGAGAGAGAGAGAGAGAGAGAGAGAGAACGCAAATAATTTACCAGGCAAGAACAGAAGAATGAAAATGCAGAAAGATAATCATTGCATTTATGTTTGCATATATATGCTAGGAAGACAAACACAAGCTTTACTCAGTTAAGCATGCATGGGATTAAAAGAAGGGCTTTGGATTCAGATTGCCCCTGTTCCGGTCTTTCTTTTAGCCATTAAATTGGAACAACTACTTGCACCTTCCAAGCCTCCCTATCCTCCTCAAAATAAAAGGATATATCAGTGCCTACTTCACAGGGATTTTATAGGAAAAATAATTCAATTAATAGTCTTAGTTTATGCTATCAATGCACATCAGCCAACTATCTTTAAAAAACAAGTAAGGAGACAGGGGTATGCTAATTTAAGGTAGAGAATTAGAAATAGAAATCCAATGGATTTATTATAGGAGATTCATCTCATTGTACAAGAAAGGTAGAGAGTGAGAGCTTTAGTGCAAAGACTAATAAAGGATAAGATCTAGGTTTTAGTCCAGAAAAGGAAGGGCAAGAAAAGTTCATTCGGGGGAAGTGCAAACATGCAAAGTTATTAACAAATGATGAGTCTATTATTTATTAAATACCAACAGGTACCAAATTCTATGGTAAGAACATTTATATTAATTATTGCCTTCTTTTTACAACAATAATTTGATAATTATTTTGATAATTCCTTTGATAATTCAAAGGAAGTAGGACTTTCCTCATTTTATAAGCAAAGTAACTGTCTCCATATTATCAGGAAACTGTCATATAATTTGCACTCAAGAATTATAGCTGAGACTCCTATGATGGTTAGTTTTACATGTCAACCTGGCTGGGCCATGGTGCCCACATATGTAGTCAAACATTATTCTGAATGTTTCCATAAATGTGTTTTTGGATGAGGTTAACCTTTAAATTGGTAGATTCAGTAAAGTTAGTAAGGGAGACTTAACTATCCTCCTCCTTCTCCTGGCCTTAGGCTAGTTGGATCTAAGGAATGAAAATGATCAGGAAACAAGTTATTCAGAAAAGCCTATTTTTACTTCATATTTCATACAATAATATCTAAATATTATGCTAGGGAAATAGTAAAAGAAATATGAGATAACAATTTCTCCCTGGCAAAATTGGATTTAGATATTTTTCTTGAATTGCTTTTTTAACAGAGTAAGTAGAAATTCTATTTGAGAATAGTGACTCAGAGGGGGTTATTTTGAAACCCCTTCCTTTGTTTATGTGTCTTATAAATATATCATATAGGAAATAATGATTTCCTGGGGCACCTGAGTGGCTCAGTCAGTTAGCATCCAGCTCTTGATTTCGGCTCAGGTCATGATCTCAAGGTCGTGAGATCAAGCCCTGCATAGGGCTCCACGCTGAGCATGGAGCCTGCTTAAGATTCTCTCTCTCTCTCCTTCTACACCTAGCCATCAACCCCCGACTCATTCTCTCTCTCTCTCTCTCTCATAAATAAATAAATAAATAAATAAATAAATAAATAAATAAATAAATAAATAAA
>NW_023270305.1:34606450-34609324 GCF_011800145.1 Mirounga leonina | reverse complement strand
AAATAAATAAATAAATAAATAAATAAATAAATAAATAAATAAATAAAAGAAATATGATTTCCTGGGGAAAAAAAAATGTGGGTCTGAGTTTTAGTGGTTCTGCTCTGTGAATTTAGACACATCAATTAATGTGTCCTAATTAGTAAAATAAAAGTTCTCTGTGCTATGGAGTTATTAAAATCAAATGAGACAACTTAGGAAAGTACTTGGAAAAGTTACAAGTGCCGATATGAGGACTTAATTATAAATAATAGAATTTTAATTAATTTTTGCAAGTGCATACCTTATTATATCAATTTAATTTTCAGACTTTTTTTGACATTTATTTTTGGAGCATCTGCTATATGCCAAAAACTGATAGGTGTTAGGGAGATAATAGTGAATGTACAGACAGTATCTCCATCTTCATTTCATAATATAGTCAAGAAGCTTCATACTTACTTATATTCTCCAGAACTCAACATATATTTTTAGACTGGAGTGTCCTACAGAACCCATTTCTATAATAAATGACTAAAGATGGTTTAAGGAAGTTGTGTTCATAGAACAGAAATAAGAGCTTATTTTGTGTGCTTAATATTTTGGCAGTGGAATCGTAAGATTTAAAAAACTATATAGTGTATGTGTGAGATCCCAATGGGTTAATATAATTTCTTAGACATGAATACACAGAATACTGTGGTTTTTTTTTTTTTGTTTGTTTGTTTTTACATCCTTTTTTTTGACATCCCTTGGATGAGCCTTACTTACTTACTTGAACTTACTTTCAAGTGAACATTGGACTTTTTTTTTAAATTTTATTTATTTATTTGACAGAGAGAGACACAGTGAGAGAGGGAACACAAGCAGGGGGAGTGGGAGAGGGAGAAGCAGGCTTCCCGCGGAGCAGGGAGCCCGATGCGGGGCTCGATCCCAGGACCCTGGAATCATGACCTGAGTGGAAGGCAGACGCTTAACGACTGAGCCACCCAGGTGCCCCTGGACTTTTTTAATTAGGATGAATGTGAGGCAAAATAAAATTGTGTGGCATTGTTTCTAATTAATATAAGAACCAGCTGACATTTTAAACATTTTAATGAGCAATACTTTTCAAAGTTGGAAAAATGTGGAGTTCCCCCTTTTTAATGAGAGTATTTTCATTATAGCTTAGCTTTTTGGCCAGACGATGCTGTTCTGACTCAACTTTTAGTACAGTAGGCACCCCACCCCCTTCTCTGCAGGAGATACGTTCCAAGACACCCAGGAGATGCCTGAAACGACATATAGTATGGAACCCTATATATATTGTATTTTTTCCTATACATACATACCTATGATAAAGTTTAATTTATAGCATAGGCATAGTAAGAGATTAATAACAATAACTAATAATAAAGTACAACATTATAACAATAAACTGTAATAAAAGTTAGGTAAAAGTGATCTCTCAAAATATCTTATTGTTCTGTCCTCCCTCTTCTTCTTGTGATGATATGAGGTGATAAAATGCCTATATGATGAGATGAAATGAGGTGAATGACATAGGAATGTAGTGTTAGACTACTACTAACTTTCTGACAGTATGTCAAAAGGAAGACCATCTGCTTCTAGACTATGATTTAACATGGTAACTGAAACCAAAGAAAGCAAAATCACAGACAAGAGGAGACAATCTTATAAAGTATTCCTTACAAATTCCAAATAATTGTTTACAGTACATCTGGGCTGAAATCCAAAATCCTTATTACTGTAAGAAGGTTTGTAAAATGATCTTAACCTTCCTTTTCCATTTAAACTTACCTACCATTTCCCCTTTCCTCTTCCCAAAATGCATCTTGCCCAACATCTATTTTGGTTGTTCACTTTTTTTTTTTTAAGATTTTATTTACTTGCGAGAGAGAGAATGAGAGACAGAGAGCATGAGAGGGAGGAGGGTCAGAGAGAGAAGCAGACTCCCCGCTGAGCAGGGAGCCTGACGTGGGACTCGATCCCGGGACTCCAGGATCATGACCCGAGCCGAAGGCAGTCGCTTAACCAACTGAGCCACCCAGGCGCCCCTTGGTTGTTCACTTTTATCTCCGGAAACCATGGAAATCTGTTTCCGTGGCTTTACAAGGAGTGCTATGTGTCAGGCACTGTCTTATGCCCTTGAGTTATGCCATGAATGAAGCATGTGGAGGTGGTGAAAAGTGGTAATGTTTTAGATTTTATGATACCATGTGGAGGTGGAAAGAATGAAAATAGTCAAGAGTAACTTTATGGTTTTTAGCCTAAGCAGTTGGAAAGATGGATTTTCCATCAGCTGAGCTAAGGACATGGGTGAAACATATTTTGGAAATATTCAGGGCCAGGACAGGGACAGATGCTTAATTTTGGTGAACTGCATTTTATGTGTCTATTGATATCCAAGCAGGAATAAATATAGTTTGAGACCAAATGAAATCACCAGTGGAAATTAGTGTTGGAAGGAAAAGAAGAAAGCTAAAAACTGAGCCCCATAACACTTCCAACACTAAGAGGCTGGTTAAAAGAAGAAGTTAGAACAAAGGAGAAAGAAAAAGGTAATTTAGCTAGTAGGGAAATCTAAGTCTGGAAGTATAAAAGAACAAGAATTAGCAGCAACTTTTTTGGGGGGTTAGAGGTTCATTGTGGGGCACAACCATGTGTGCTTTACTGTCTATAAATTATTGATTAAACTAATAAAAGTTTCCTTTTCCAGTCCATTGCTTTGGACTTCCTTTTGAAATGTGTGTCAAAGTTGAAATTAAACAGCTGTCTACATATCCTTTCATCTATTTTCTTTTTTCTTTTCTTTTCTTTTCTTTTTTTCTTCCTCTTTCTCTTTCTTTTTCTTTCTTTCTTTCTTTCTTTCTTTCTTTCTTTCTTTCTTTCTTT
>NW_023270305.1:34581932-34606440 GCF_011800145.1 Mirounga leonina | reverse complement strand
TTTCTTTCTTTCTTTCTTTCTTTCTTTCTTTCTTTCTTTCTTTCTTTCTTTCTTTCTTTCTTTCTTTCTTTCTTTCTTTCTCTTTCTTTTTTCTTTCTTTCTTTCTTATCATCTATCTATATCCCTACAATGGTTAATTTGATGTGTCAACTTATTGAGCTAAGGGATGCCCAGAAAGCTGGAAAAGCATTTCTGAGTGTGTGTGTGTGTGTATGTTTCCAAAATAAATTAGCATCTGAATCATAGACTAGGGAAACATGTTGCCCTCACCAGTGTGGGTAGGCATCATCCCATTCTTTGAGTCCTGAAAAGGACAAAAAGGCAGAAGTGTGAATTTACTCTCTCTGAGCTTGTATATCCATCTTCTTTGGCCCTACATAGTACTCCTGGTTTTCAGGCCTTCAGACTCAGACTGAATTGTACCAACTGCTTCCCTGGTCCTCCAGCTTGAAGAAAGCATATCTTAGGATTTCTCAGTGTTCCTAATTTATTATAGGAAGTGAGCCAATTCCTATAATAAATCTCTTTTTACCTTCTCAAAGCTAATGGTATCAGCCTCTTCACTTTGAGTGGCTACGGTATTCCAATCCTCAGTGATTGCAGCCTTTTTCCTTCTTCTGAGGTGATTACCCTTGCATTCCCCTAGGAAATAGTAATGGCTCCGCTGAGGTGGTTGTGATGCAAGACAATGCTGATTTTCCTCAGGACCCATACCTAATACCCTTCTTTGCTTCTAGACCTGTAACTTGATGTAAGTCCCAGCAGGGCCCTAAAGGCAAGGTTTATGACCCATGAGGGTGTGCACTATACTCCAAAATAAGTACTATTATTTAAAAATTTGTATAGACAGAAATCTTGGAAATGTATGTGGGAATGAATATTCAGGGTGTGGGATAATGATGAAAGGAACAGAAAGTTAGATCAGCTCAAATTTCTTGATATGAGCTCTCTACGAAAACAACAACAACAACAAAACTGCATTTAATATTGCAGCTCAGGGAGTTAGAAAGAACTCTGATAGTTTATTGGGTTGGTTGGCTGAGACATGGACCAAAAGATGGCTCACTAGAAGTGACTGGAAATGCCCAACCTCCATCGGTTTAGGGAAAATAGAATGTTAGAGTGGATTTGCCATTTAAGCCCTACACACCCACACTTTGAGGGTCTAAAAGACATACCTTTAATGAATATTTGGAGAAATAAATTGTGAGGGATCCCCAGAATCCTTGAAGAGCTTTGTGACTACACATCTCTTTGTACCCTACTAAACCATAAGATAGGTATGCATAGCAACACTCCATCATCAAATGGAAGTGGTATATACATGATGGGGCTCAAGCTGGCCCTGAAACCACAAGTAAGTTATGTGAAAAAGTGGCTCAGATGTCCATCATCCCCATTTCATTACACTGCCTTCTCTCTCCTGGACTGTATCTATGGATCTATGGGAAGTCCTCCATAATCAGTTTACAGAGGAAGAGAAAACTTGAGTCTATCTTACAGATGGTTCTTCATGATATGCAGGCATCACCCTAAAGTGGACAACAGCTCAGTACTTCAGCCCCTCTCTGGGATATCTCTAAAGGACAATGGTGAAGGGGAGTTCTCTCAGTGGGCGGAACTCGGGCCTAGAAGTCTTAGTTCCAGAAGGAGAAATCCTGCTCATCAAAAGACTCAACAATGATTCCATTGAACTGGAAGTTAAGACTACCTCAGGGACACCTGAGACTCCTCATATCTTTGAAGCAATAGGCAATGGTGTTTGGTGTTGTCTATGCTGATCGGCACTTGCTGTGAAGGGGAAACTGGACTACTGTTTCACAATGGAGATAGGAAGAGTATGTCAGGAGTACTGGCGACTGCTTAGGGCAACTCTTAGTATTACCATGTCCTGTAATCAAGGTCATGGAAAACTACAACAACCCAGTCAAGGCAAGACTACTAATGGCCCAGAGCCTTGAAGAATGAAGGTGTAGATCCCCCCACCAGGTAAAGAAACACAACCAGCTGACATGCTTGCTAAAGACAAAGGAAATATGGAATGAGCAGTAGAAGAAAAAGTTTATTATATTTTTAAAAGATTCTATTTATTTATTTGAGAGAGAGACAGAGATAACGAGAGAGGCCACAAGTAGGAAGGAGAGGGAGAAGCAGATTCCCCACTGAGCAGGGAGCCTGACAGTGCCAGGCTCCATCCCAGGACCCTGGGACCATGACCTGAGCCAAAAGCAGATGCTTAACTAACTGAGCCACCTAGGCACCCTGACAAAGGTTATTATAAATACCAGCTTCAACCACATGGCTACTTATAGAAATGAGGACTGTCATTTTCATAAGTATTTCCTTTTTATTTCGTTATGAATATATTTTTATGTATATATATCATATATTAAGCAAATATGTTTGTTTTTTTCCCATTTTCTTATTCCTTACGTGTAACATAAGATGTATTAACTATATATCAGTATTTATATCAGTATTTAAGTATGTTAATTTTTACACCATATTATTTAACTTATGTAATATCAGAAGAGTGAACATCATTCAAGGACTTTCCCCTGTTCTAGAGAAGGAATTAGTGCATTTTCAATTGTACAAAGGATAGTTGTATCATGTTAGGTGGAATTACGACCCTGTTACTGCATTTAGTTTCTTACTAAATATGTTTTAAGGAGATCCATATGGGTGTTATGTTGACAAGGGGTCGTGGTTAATTTTATATGTCACCTTAGCTGGGCTAAGTGATGCCCAGATAGCTGGTAAAAGACTATTTTGGTTGTAACTATGAGTGTGTCTTCAGAAGATATTAGCATTTGAATCAGTATGCTGAATAAAGATTGCCCTCTCCAATATGGATGGGCATCAGTGAATGAGATGAGGGACTTAACAGAACAGAATGTGTAGGAAGGGAAAATTTGGTCTCTCTGAGTTTACACATCCACCTTGGAGTCTAGGACATCATTCACTCCTAGCTCTTAAGCTTTGGGACTCTGATTAAGACTTATGCCATTGGCTTTCCTCGTTCACAGGCCTTCAGATGGACTGAATTACACCACTGACTCTTCTGGTTCTCCAAGTTACTAATGACAGATCATGGAACTTCTCATCCTCCATAATTGTGTGAGTCAGTTAGTATAATGTCTATATAAATGTAAATTAGATAGGTAGATAAATGATAGAAGAATATCATGTAACTGACATTTAAAAAAAATAGTTAGATTTCAGGGGTACCTGGGTGGCTCAGTTGTTAAGCATCTGCCTTCAGCTCAGGTCATGATCCCAGGGTCCTGGGATTGAGCCCCGCATCGGGCTCCCTGCTTGGTGGGAGGCCTGCTTCTCCCTCTCCCACTCCCCCTGCTTGTGTTTGCTCTCTCGCTGTGTCTCTCTCTTCAAATAAATAAATAAAATCTTAAAAAAAAAAAAAAAATTAGATTTCAGAGAATATAATTTAAATGGAAGATCAAGCACTAATTGCTGTTCTATGATGTGAAATGATATAATTTCTCAATTTCCATTGTGGCAAAAGAGATTAATTTTTGAATGACACAAAACAGTTGAAGCCCCTATGAGAGAAACAAATGTGAAATGCACACACACACACACATATACACATATATAAAGACATACATATATATGTAGTATTTATAATATATAATTATGATTGTAATATATAGTTATATATATTTATATTTATGTTAGATATATATTTTTATTATGAATTATATATATTTTGTATATATTTTTCTAGGTTCTTATCCAAAATGGCTTTATCAATGTATGACCACTATATCTCTTTACACCTACAAAGAAGAGATGATCTGTTTGGCATTAGCTTCTTATTCTCTCATCCTCTTCAGTAAAGCTATTTATGTTACTATTTTTATTCAGTCTTTAATTCCCATCTCATTCTTCACACATTCCCTGGTAGTGACATTACCTTCCATCATTGCTAATGTGTCCATCTCCACTCACTACTCTATTCTGTATCCAGATGTAGCTCATTTAATGTGCCTTCTTTATTCTTTCTTCATACATTGAAAATATAGACAGACTCTGGAAACTCAGAGTTTGGAAAGACTGCCCTGAACTGTGATTTTGCCATTTGTTAGCCATGTGGTTTCATGGCAGTTACCTAATAGCTCTGAAATATGATCTGCAGTGGTTATTAGGGTGTTGTGAGAGTTAAATTGTTCCTGTGAAACATAGTAAATGCTAAATAAATTCAAAATAGTATTATTAATGACATTGCTTAAAAATATTATTTGATCCTGCAATTTTCTCTAAATATTTTCTTACACTTCTTTATTTTCAAACCTCCTTGCATGATACCACTCTCATGGTTTATCTCTTTAAACATCCGTGATGGTAATATGATCCTTACATCATGAAAACTCTTTTCTTCTTTTCTTCCCCAGACAGTATAGTAATATGCTTGTCTTTTAGTCTCCTGATCATAACATCTTCGATAATTCAATTTCTCTCTCCCTTAACTCAGCTATGGGTTCTAGTCATAATTCTACCACTAATTCCTCTTACCTTTCCATGTTCTTTTCCTAAAATAATTCATTTTCTTTCACAAAATAAGGAAATCTTTCACAAAACAAGGAAAACAGTAAGCACATCTGAAAGAGGTTGAAGAAAAAATAAGTAACAACCTAATAAAATAATAAAATAATAAAATAATAATAAAATAATAAAATTTGTACAGGCCTTACAGATGCAGATTTAGATTGCTATGCCAGGAAATATATTTTAACAAGTTTGTTTTCTTTTAATGAGTGAGTGGGGGGAAAAAATCGTTGTTTTTACTTTAAGAAACTTAACATGACTTCAAACCAAGAAACCGTCAACTCGATTATATACACATAAAATAGCTTGAACCTTTAATATACAGAAAAGAAATTTTTAAGTACCTTCACTCTCACCTTTTGTGGGTATCTTCTAATTTATCTGAGGTATTGTGTGTTTGCCTCATGCTATGACTATGCTTCTTTACTGTTGATTTAATTCTAATTGTTAATTACAGCTCAAAGTGAGATCTTCCACTTTGACAATGTCACCTATAAATATCAAGGAAAAAAGAAATATGTATATATATATATATATATATATATATATATGTATATATATATATATATATATATATATATATATATATGTTAGATCTCTATTAATTAGAATAGTATTCATGATGGATTGCTGAAAGAGAAAAGCTGCAGAATAATGTGGAATATTAAGAAACAAACTTCAAAAAGCTGTATCAATGATAAATACAAATATGAAAGTAACCATAAAAATTCAGTCTATGTTCACTTAATTGAAAATGTGTGTACATTATATTTTTAAATTCTCTACCCAGCCACTAAAAGAATTGAAAATGAGATCTATTTCTCCTAAATTACTAGGGACAAAATAAGAAAGAAAGCTTTCTATTCAGTCAAGTTGAGAAATCAAAATGAAACAACAAAGATGTCAAATCTTAAAGTATACAACAAGATGAAAATATGAGTTAAATTGTAAAAATGTAGACAATGCTCATTCTACCAGCATATGGGATTCTTTGCAAATGGTGGCAAGCTGTCTTTATTTTTATTACTGTACTCCTTGAATTTAATTAAAATTAGTTGTGTTCCTATAGCCATTGCTAGATTGTGAATTCCTAAAAGAAAATGCATGCTATACACTTGTATGTCCTGACTTTCCACCATAAAATATCTTTCTATAAATATCTGGTCAATGAATTAATAAGTGAATGGATGAATGAAGGAATGGGTGAATATACTTGATATATAGACTCAATGGCTATAGCATATATTCAATAAAGGTAACAATACTCATAGAGCTTAGAACACTTGGGTCCATGAGTATTTCTTTAATTGCAAAAAACATGGAATTTTTTTCGAAGGTTATTTGTCCATATATATATAGATATGTCTCTCTCTCTCTCTCTCTCTCTCTCTCTCTATATATATATATATATATATATATCTCATACCCTTTTTTACATATGAAAAAGTAATAGTTTTTTTTGAGAGCCTTTAAGGTTTTCTATTTATAAGATCATGTCATCTGTGAATAGAGACAGTTTTACTTCTTCCTATCTAATTTGGATGCCTTTTATTTCTTTTTCTTGCTTAATTGCTCTGCCTAGGATTTCATATACTATGTTGAATAGAAGTTGTGATAGTGGGCATCCTTGTTTTGTTTCTGATCTTAGAGGTAAAGCTTTTGGTTTTCACCATTAGGGATAAAGTTTAGTTGTGGACTGTAATATACAGCCTTTATTATTTTGAAGCACGTTCCTTCTAAACCTAATTAGTTGAGTTTTTTATATTGAAAATGTGTTGAGTTTTTGTGTTTTTGTTTTGCTTTGTTTTTTTTTTTTTATTTTTGGTCAAATACTCTTTCTGCATCCATTAAGATAATCATGTGAATTCACCAGAGTCTCAGGATTAAAAAATTAACATACAATAATCAGTTATGATTCTATACACTAATAAACTATCTGAAAAGGAAATTAAGAAAACAATCCCATTTACAATAGCATCAAAAAATATAAAATACATAGGAATTAACCTAACCAAAGAGGTGAAAGATATATACACTAAACACCGTAAAACACTGATGAAAGAAATATTTTCTCCAACTGAATTACCTTTCTCCTATTGTCCTTTTGCTTGATTGACACACCCATTTTATAGCTAAATATTATGATAATTATGACAATTTAAAAATTTCTTCTTTTCACTGTGTTGGAACTTTTTCGGGGGGTCTCACAATCTATTAATTGTTTCTTGATTTGCTATAAGCTGTAACATGTTTCTTTTTTCCCCCTACCATCTAGTGTTTTCAAGGAACCAAAATAAATCTGATAGTTCACTGCAATATAAAGGAGCTGGAAAATCTTCTAATATTTCATTTACATACACAACAGGAATGGGGATAAATCTGTAAAATATTTTGTATGATTTTTCTGTACTTATTTGACTTTTTTACCATCATATAGATTACTTTTTCACTAGATATAAAATATTTTATTTGGCTGATGATTGTTAGGTTTTTTTTAATATTCTGTCTTTTTTGGTTGTTGTTCAATGAATATTGGTTGTATATAATGTCAAACATTGTACTAGACATTTAGGAGTTAAAAGTAAATAAGATGTTTTCCTTACTTTTGTGGAAAGGAAGAGTTTTCAATTTAATATTTTCCAATAGAATTGACAGGTGTCAGTTTCAATGATTATTACCTGCACATAGACACATTGTAATACCCATAAATTACAGATAGAAATTTAAAGAATACATATTTCAAAGCAACCAAATTAGTAATTTCATAATCCAGATCCAGATTTAGGACTTTTACAGCCTATGCTGATCTTTTTGAGCATGTTGTGGGGTGATGTAGTACTTTGATAAAAATAGACAAGTAAAAAAAAATAAAAAGAAAGAAAAATCTTTATCATTTAACCACACAGGGAATAAATATTCCTTTACATATAAACACCCGCCACATATACATATGCACACTCACACACACTCACTAGCCTAATAACCATTTATGTCAATGATTTGCTATAGTTAGAAATGTCATCTTTGGAATGGATGTTTTTTCTTCTTAATTCTGTGTAAAGTTATCAGGTCTTTAGGAAACATATAATTTTGATTTCAGCTTTCCATACAGTGCATTAGGAATTTGAGTGCTTGTTCAAGAAGACTTTGTCCTAGAAGCAGATTTGTTTTCTCACAACATAAGAAATTTTAACTAGACCATGATACAGAGATAATGTAATAATGCTCATAGAAAATTTAAGAACACAGAAGAGTGGCTAATCTTTTTGAAACTAAATGTGTTTTCCTTGTTTGCTTGTTTGTTCCCATGGGAGAAACAATTGATGCTTAGAATGAAAAGATAGCTAGGCTGGATATACGGTAAAAGTGTGTTTGAAAACTGAGCACTTATTGGAGGAAAGGCATTGAGACCTTGAACAATATTGTTCAATATTTAAATGTATATTGATATCCCTCAGGAAGAATAAGGGGCCTCTGAAGAAGGATATGTTACAAGAGGCATCCTTAAATAAAGAACACGAATCAGTGAACTGACTCCTTTACTGAAAAAAAAATAGAAATGTTGATTTATGGTTTGTCAGATAAAGAGGTTAGGTACTCCTTATATAATATAAACTTTTTTATATTATGCACTGTATGTTACATTGTGCTATGCCCTTTCCACTCCATTGGGCAATTAACCCCCACTGTGTTTTAGCCACATCACCTATAAGGCTCAGTTCTTAGAAGATTATTTGACATTAGCTATTTACTTCTTGACAGAGTCACATTGTGTTTTGGATTAATCTCATATTTTGAACTCAGGTCCAGGCCATTCCCCATTTTAAAAGAAAATAAAATATTTTTTTCTGATCTAGTGAAATGATTACATGGTTTTTATCCTTTCTCTTGTTGATGTGATGTATCGTGTTGATTCATTTGTGACTATTGAGCCACACTTGCATCCCAGGAATAAATCCCACTTGATCATGTTAAATGATTTTTTTAACGTATTGTTGGATTCAGTTTGCTAATATTTTGTTGATGATTTTTGCATCTATGTTCATCAGAGATATTGGCCTGGAATTCTCTTTTGTTGTAGTGTCCTCTGGAATAGGTGTCCGGGTAATATTAGCCTCATAGGATGAATTTGGAAGCTTTCCTTCCTCTTCTATTTTTTGGAATAGTTTGAGAAGAATATGTATTAACTCTTCTTTAAATGTTTGGTAGAGTTCACCTGTGAAGCCATCAGGTCCTGGATTTTTGTTTGTTGGGAGTTTTTTGATCACTGATTCAATTTCATTGCTGGTATTGATCTGTTCAAATTTTCTATTTATTCCTGCTTCAGTTTTTGTAAGTTATATGTTTCTAGGAATTTATCTATTTCTTCTAGGTTGTCCAATTTGTTAACCCATAATTTTTCATAATATTCTTTTACAAGTGTCTGTATTTCTGTGGTGTTGGTTGTTATTTCTCCTCTTTTTTTTTTTTGGATTTTGTTTATTTGAGTCCTATTTATTTATTTATTTATGATGAGTCTGGCTAGAGGTTTATCAATTTTGTTGATCTTTTCAAAGAACCAGCTTCTAGTTTCATTGATCTGTTCTGTTGTTTTTTTTTTTTTTAAGATTTTATTTATTTATTCATGAGAGATAGAGAGAGAGAGAGGCAGAGGCAGAGGGAGAAGCAGGCTCCCAAGGAGCAGGGAGCCCGATGCGGGACTCGATCCCAGGACCCTGGGATCATGACCTGAGCTGAAGGCAGACGCTTAACGACTGAGCCACCCAGGCGTCCCTGTTCTGTTGTTTTTTAAAGATTCCACAAAAACACTACTAGGACTGATAAATGAATTCAGTAAAGTTGACAAGATAGAAAATCAATATACAGAAATCTATTTCATTTCTATATACTAATAATGAAGCAGCAGAAAGAGAAATTAAGAAAACAATCCTATGTATAAGTGTACCAAAAATAATAAAATAACTAGAAATAAACTTAACCATAGAGGTGAAAGACCTGTACTCTGAAAACTATAAAATATTCATGAAAAAAATTGAAGATGACACAAACAAATGGAAAAATACTCCATGCACATGGATTGGGAAAACAAATATTGTTAAAATGTCCATACTACTCAAAGCAATCTACAGATTTAATGCAATCCCTACCAAAATACCAATCGTATTTTTCACAGAACTAGAAGAAATAACCTTAAAATTTGTATGGAAGCACAAAAGACTCCAAATAACCAAAGCAATCTTGAAAAAGAAGAACAAAACTGGAGATACCACAATCCCAGATTTCAAGATAGACTACAAAGCTGTAGTAATCAAAAGAGTATAGTGCTGGCATAGAAATAGACATATGGATCAAAAGAACAGAATAGAGACCCCGGAAATAAACCTCAATTATGTGGTCAATTAATCTTTGACAAAGGATGCAAGAATATGCGATGGGAGAAAGACCATTTCTTCAACAAATGGTATTGGGAAGCCTGGGTAGCTACATGCAAAAGAATGAAATTAGACCTCTTTCTTAAACCATTCACAAAAATAAACTCAAAATAGATTTAGGACCTAAATGTGAGACCTGAAACCATAAAAATTCTTAAAGAGAGCAAAAGCAGTTATTTCTTTGACATTGACTATAGCAACATTTTTCTAGATATGTCTCCTGAGGCATGAGAAAAAAAAAAGCAGAAATAAACTACTGGGACTACATCAAAATAAAAAGTTTCTGCACAGCAGAAACAACAACAACAAAAAAACCCCCACTGAATGGAATAAGATATTTATAAACAACATATCTGATAAGGGGTTAGAATCCAAAATATATAAGTAACTTATACAACTCAACACACACACACACACACACACAATCCAATTAAAAATGGGCAGAAGACATGAACAGACATTTCTCCAAAGACAGGGAAAGATACTCAAGATCACTAATCATCAGAGCAATGCAAATCAACATCACCAAATGAGATATCACCTCACACCTGTCAGAATGGCCTAAGTGAAATATACAAGAAACAGCAAATGTCAAGAATGTGGAGGAAAAGGAACCCTCATGCACTGTTGGTGGGAATGCAAACTGGTGCAGCCACTGTGGAAGACAGTATGGGGGTTCCTCAAGAAATTCAAAACAGAATTACCGTATGATCCAGTAATTCCACTACTGCGTATTTACCTAAAGAATACAAAATACAAAAAACACTAATTTGAAAAGATATATGCACCCCTATGTTTTTTGCAACATTATTTACAATAGCCAAGATATGGAAGCAACCCGAGTGTCCATCAATGAATGAATGAATAAAGAAGTGATACACACACACACACACACACACAATGGAATGTTAGCCTAAAAAAGAATTCAGTCTTGCCACTTGTAACAACATGGATGGATCTAGAGTTTATTATGCTAAATAAAATAAGTCAGAGAAAGACAAATTCCATATGATTCCACTCATATGTGGAATTTAAGAGAGAAAACAAGCAATCAAAGGGGGGGGGGAAGAAGGAAACAAACAAACGAACAAAAAACAGACTCCTAAATATAGAGAACAAACTGGTGGTTACCAGAGGGGAGATGGGTGATGGCACGGGTGAAACGGGTGAGGTGATAAGAGTACCCTTATTGTCATGAGCCCTGAGTAATGTGTAGAATTGTTCAATCACTATATTGTAAACCTAAAACTAATATAACACTGTACATTAATTATACTGGAATTTAAAAAAACAAATAAAATTAATAGAATAAAACATTTCTATACTATAAAATGTACATTTTAGAAATTATATAAATTTTTGTTTTATTTATTCATGCATTTATTAATTTTGTTGTCTATGTGTTAGGCCTCATTCTTGAAAGATTTTTAGACTGTGTGGAAAAGACAGATTTGTGGCAAAAATATAGCAATAAGGTATTGCTGGGGCTACTAATTAATTCAAATATTATTTATTGAACTTCTATCATATTTTATTGCCTGAGTCATTGAGGAGATTAAATCAGAAAAAAAAAATAAATAAAGCATTCAATGACAAGCATTTGTAAACTGATACAAAAATGATAGTGCTTGATTTTAGAATGTTTTATTGTGCCCTTGAAATTACTTATTTTAGGTAGTCACCTTCTTTGTGTTATATGTTTATCACTTTTCAGATATTTTGTAATAATCAGTTAAAGTGCTTTAAACTGTTGTTTAAAGCGACTGAACACTGCTCATATTATCTAATACAACTTCCTCTTCTTAAATACACGAAGGATATTGATACCTCCATAATTTTGCCATTTTTTCAATGTGGAAAGGCTTTAAATACCCTATATTCGTTGTGAAGTTATATATATCCTTGAAGGCCTGGTTCATCAATTTATCACCTTTACTCACCCATTAAAGTATACAATTCACAAAAGAAAAGACAGTTGCTCATATATATCCTCATGCCACTTCAAACATAGTGCTTGCATAAAAAACCCCAACAGTGAACTTATCAGAAGAATCCACTAGGCTTATTGTCTCATGTAATTATCAATAGCACACATTGCATTTCAAAATTATATGATCATTCAATTATAGTCATGTGTTCCTGTGAAAATTGATAGGGTGTGAGCTTTTTTTGTCTCTAAGACCTAAGAATTTGTTGTTATTGTTGTTTAATCACATTATATACTAAGTCTTTCTGAGGGAATACAAATTTCAATAATGACAGAATAAGATCTTCAAACTTACTCTTCCATTGAAAATAAATAGAAAACGTGGAAAAAAGCATGACCAAATCTTTTTTAAAAATCCGTGAGATGCAATGGAGAATTGCAAGGGCAAGACCTAATAATACTAGAAGCCCAGAGCTTTGAGCTCAGCATCTGGTGCTGCTTTTTCTTTAGAATACCCCTATAATCCCCAAAGCAAGAAAAGTGGATGGGTAAATCTGAAAATCTAGGCAGATTTTATGACATACAGAACTGAAGGGACAGATTTGGAGTTTAAGTTTTGCCACAAGTTGGTATGCTTGGTAAACAAACCATTATTTGAGGTTAGATCCACGTCTTAGGAGTAATGATGAACTGAAAATAAATCAGCACTCAAGGGAATCAATTTGAACAGAACACTTACAGATACTGAATCCTAGCTTTACTTAAATCCCCAATCAAGTTAGGTAAATCGGAATTACTAGTGTTGCCTGCCTAGTTGCCTGCCTATCTGCCAGGCTTTCAAATTATTTCTATAAATTTTCATATTCATTGTGTGATACTCTACCAAAAATTACCAGGTGTACAGGTGAAAAGATATGTACAAAGGTGAGGATAACCAAAAGACAATAAAAACAGACCCAAGGTCGATCCAGATAATGCAGGTTTTAGACAAAGATTTTAAGATAGCTTTATTATGTTCAAGAAAGTAGAAAGCAAGATCGGTAATTTTGTTCATGTGAAAAAAAAACAGGAAGAAAAAACAAAGAAAATTTAAGAACTAAAAAATATACAATAACTTTGGGGCACCTAGGTGGCTCAATTGGTTAAGTGTCCTACTCTTGATCTCAGCTCCTGTCTCCATCTCAGGGTCATGAGTTCAAGCCCAGTGTGGAGCCTACTTAAAAAAAATACAATAACTTAAGAACAGATTAGACACACCAAAAGATAGTATATGGATAGAGGGTAGTTCAGAAAAAAACAACAACAACAACAACAAAAATAAGAGGGAAAATAGAAATTACCCAAAATTTTACAAAGAAAGGAATATAGAAAATATTCTAATATACATATGACTTGATTCCCAGAAGAAGATGATGGACAGAATTGAATAGAGGAAATATTTGAAAAATAAGTACTGAAATGTTTTTTGAAACTAGCAAAAATATCAAACCAAAGGAAGCATAGCAAAACCAAGAAGGGTAAATGCAATACATAAATAAATAAATAAATAAGCACAAAAATAAAATTTCAGAAATGAAAGAAAATGAGGAAAAGAAGAAAAATATTGAGATAAATATAATACATTATATTCAAAGGGGCTGAATATGACAGTTAAACTTTCTTTTTTTTTTAAGATTTGATTAATTCATTTGACAGAGAGAGACACAGCGAGAGAGGGAACACAAGCAGGGGGAGTGGGAGAGGGAGAAGCAGGCCCCCCGCTGAGCAGGGAGCCCAATGCGGGGCTCAACCCCAGGAGCCTGGGACCATGACCCGAGCCAAAGGCAGACACCCAACCAACCAAGCCACCCAGGCGCCCCAACAGTTAAATTTTCAATGGTGATTATAGATGCTAGAAAACAATGAAATTAAATTTTAATGAGCAGACAGAATATAACTATCAACATGGAATTATAAACTCACAAGTATATTCTTCTACAATAAAGATGTTATAGACATGGAATGGGTAGAACAAACTAAAAATATATAGTAAGTTAGTGGAAATGAATCAGTTAAAAAACTGCTATCTTTTGCTGCATAATTAACTGGCCCCAAAGTAGCCAATTAATGCAACAACCATTTTATAATGTTCCATGATGTTGTGCATCAGAAATTCAGACAGTGCTTGTCTGGCAGATTTTTCTGCTCTACTTGATGATGGTTGATTGATCCTTCAGTGGTGTTCAACTTTGGGCTATAGTGGTCTGAAGAATCAGAGATGATTTTACTCCCACGCATTTTGCCTTGGCTGGAAGATATGGAAGTTTGAATACATCTGGGCTCTTCTTCTCTATGAATCCTCGGGACTCTTCACATATTTTCTCCAGCAAGATAGAATTCTGAAGTGTCTGTGGGTTCATTGAATAATGGTTCCAAAAAATGTAAAGTTTCCAGTCCTTTAAGGTCATGAACTACTAAATAGCCCAATGTTACTTATGTCTTAGTATTTAAAGAGGCCACAGAGCATACCTATTCAAGTAGAGTGGACGTAGACCTCGCTTCTCAGTGGGAGGGGTGCCAAAATATGTAGCTCTTTAAAAACATCCACAAACCCTAATTCACTATCATCACAAAAGTATATTCTGATTTCCCTCTGGAAATCGGAGGGGGGAGATGTACCATGAGAGACTATGGACTCTGAGAAAAAACTGAGGGTTCTAGAGGGGAGGGGGATGGGAGGATGGGTTAGCCTGGTGATGGGTATTAAAGAGGGCACATTTTGAATGGAGCACTGGGTGTTATACGCAAACAATGAATCATGCAACACTACCTCAAAAACTAATGATGTAGTTATTGGTGATTAACATAGCATAATAAAATAAAAAAAACAAAAAACAAAAGTATATTCTGAAGACTGGTTATCTTCTAATTGTTTATCAAATGTTGGTGACCTTTTTATGTGCAAATAAAAAATTATAGACACAAGTTACAATTAAATTGGTATTTTTTCAATAGTCATAGATCAATAAAATGTTTAAAAAGTGTATTAAAGAAAAAATTTTTCAATAAGTTGTCCTAGGGTACTTGGATATACGTTAGAAAAAAAGATTAATTATTGTTCCCAACTCTTTCAATAAAATTTAATTCTATATGAAATTGGACTTAAATTTGAAAGTCAACAAAAATCTAGAAGACTATCTTTATAAACTTGGTCTAGATAAGGATTTCTTAAACTGGGTAAAATTAACAATAAAGGAAAAAGATAAATTGATGCTGTCTTATAATTAGTATCATCTCTTCATCAAAAGAAAACATTGTTCAGAATATGAAAAGGCAAGCACACAGTGAGAGAAAATATTTGTGATTTATATTTAACAGAGGATTCATCCAAGGGATAAAACCCTGATGAACCATGGAAAAGTCTTGACCAGACACTCCACAAAAGAAGCCATTCAAATAGAGAAACAAGTAAATAAATAAATGGAAATTGTTCTCAACCTCAATAATCATTAGGCAAAAACTAGTCTCTGCTGTAAGAACTGAGGACATGTTTAGGGTTGAGTAAGAGGTAACTAATGTCCAGTCAAGATATGGAAGGTGACTTTTGGATCACTGTCAAATTTCATTTCTTTATTTTGGTGGCTACCTTGTGTATTCAATTTGTAAAGTTTTATTGTTTTATGCTAATGTGCGCTTATTTGCATATATTTACATGCAGCAATAAAAAGTAGAGACATAGATGAAAAAAGGAGAGAAATGTTTTTCCTCTTTTGCCTTTTCCAGAATGTGACACAGTTGAAATCAAACAGTATGTGGCATTTTCAGATTGGCTTCTTTCACTTAGTGTTGAGCATTTAAGTTTCCTCCATGTCTTTTCATGGCTTGATAGCTCATTTCTTTTTAGTGCTGAATAATATCCCATTATCTGGATATACTACATTGTGTATATCTATTCGCCTACTGAAGGACATCTTGATTGCTTCTAAGATTTGGCAATTATGAATAATGCTGCTATAAACATATGTGTACAGGCTTTTGTATAGATGTAAGTTTTTAGCTCCTTTGGGTAAATACCAAAGAGAGTGAGTACTGAGTCATATGGTAAAAGCATTTTTAGTTTTGTAAGAAGCCACCAGAATTTCTTTGAAAATGATGTACCATTTTGTATTCCCACCAGGTATGACTGGGAGTTCCAGTTGCTCCACAGCATTGCCGGAATTTACTGTTGTCAGTGTTCTGGATTTTGACCATTGTGATAGGTATGTAGTAGTATCTCATTGTTTTAATTTGTATTTCTTTGATGCCATCTTTTCACATGCTTATTTGTCCTGTATATCTTCTTTGGTGAGGTATCTATAATACATTTGGCCAATTTTTATCATGCTGTTGTTTTTTTATTATTATGTTTTAAGAGTTCTTTGTATGTTTTGGATAATAGTCCTTTATCAAATACGTCCTCTGCACATATTCACTCCTAGTTCGTGGCTTTTCTTTTTATTTTCTTGATTGTGTCTTTCACAGAGCAGGGTTTTTTTTTATTTTATTTTAATGAAGTCCTGTTTTTCTGTTATTCCTTACATGGATTGTGCCTGTGGTGTTGTAATTAAAAGGTTATTGCCAAATGCAAAGTTATCTAGATTTTCTCCCATGTTATCTTCTAGGAGTTTTATAGTTTTGCATTATACATTTTGGTCTGTGATCCATTTTGAGTTAATTTTTGCAAAGGGTATAAGATCTGTGCCTGGATTGTGTGTGTGTGTGTGTGTGTGTGTGTTCAATTGTTGCAGGACTCTGTTGAAAAAAATCCCCTTTCTCCTTTGTCAAAGATCAGTTAACTGTATTTATGTTGGACTATTTATGGGATCTCTATTCTGTTACATTGATCTATCTGTCTATTATTTTGCTAATATCACAGTCTTGATTTCTGTAGCTTTCCACTAAGTCTTGATATAGGGTAGTGTCAGTTCTGCAACTTCATTCTTCTTCAGTATTGTGCTGGCTATTTTCTGTTTCTTTTGCCTCTCCATATAAAGTTTAGAATCAGTTTATTAATACCTACAAAATAACTTGTTGGGATTTTTATTGGGATTGTAATGAATGTACAGATCAAGTTGGGAAGAGCTGACAACTTGAAAATATTGAGTTTTTCTATCTCAGTATTGAACATGGGATGGATCGCCATTCATTTAGTTCCTCTTTGATTTTTTATCAGAGTTTTGTACATTTCCTCATTAGATCTTGTATGTATTTTGTTAGACTGATGCCTAAGTATTTCATTTTTGAGGGTATTAATGCAAATTTTTGTTTTTAATTTCAAATTCCACTGGTTAATTGCAGATATATAGGAAAGAGATTAACTTTTATACATTAACCTTATATACTGTAAATTTGCTATAGTTGCTGTTTAGTTGCAGGAGACTTTGTCATTCTTTCCTGTTTTCTGCATAGATGATCATGTCATTCAGGAACAGAGTGTATTTCCCCCTTTCCCATCTGTATATCTTTTTAACCCTTGTCTTTTTGCATTAACAAAGACTTACAGTATGACATTAAAAAGGAGTGATGAGAGAACATTTGTACCTTGTTCCTTTCTGTGGGAAAACTCTGAATTTTTCACCATTAAGTATGGTATCTATAGATTTTTATGTAGATTTTCTTTATGAAGTTGAATAAGTTTCCCTGTATTCTAAATTTACTGAGAATTTTCATCATGAATGGGTGTTGGAATATGGAAGCTTTTGATAACTAATTTTGCATACGTGTGCTTTTAGATTAGCTTCTACCCTCTTATTTTTCCGTTCTATCTTTGTTTTCTCCTAAGGGATTTCCCTTAATTATTCCAAAGCTCAGCTTTACACTAAAAACATGTTTCTCATAATTTATATTTTGTTACATACTGCATTAAATAAAAATGTGAACAGTATACATTAATTAACTGTAATATACAGGATGTGGGATAAACCAGGATTATCTGTACTCTTTAACTATCTGTACTCTTTTAACTATACTTCTCAGAGAGAGTGTGAATTTTTATGCTTTTGTTCTCAGATTATTTTGTCTTTAGACTCTGATTTGTGTTAAATGCTTCCAAAGGGGAAGAAAAAAAGTACATGGACATTTTTAGTCATTTTATATCTTCCGATATGCTAATTTTTACTTCTTAATGTAAAATTTTAAAAGAACTCCTAGGTATGTTAAATTGAAGGTGAAATTGCCTATGTCTAAATTAAGAGGAAGGATAAAACATATAGAAAGCATATAAATAAGTTAATATTAGCAGAAGCATAGCAATTGACAGTATTGCATTCTTACAGTAATACTGTATATTCCCTAGTCATTGAATGTCCTTAGAGTCACACTTTTTTTATATTTGAAACTCCAATTCCTGTTCAAATACAATTAGTCTTAAGAAAGGTAACATGTTGGGCGCCTGGGTGGCTCAGTTGGTTAAGCGACTGCCTTCGGCTCAGGTCATGATCCTGGAGTCCCTGGATCGAGTCCTGCATCGGGCTCCCTGCTCGGCGGGGAGTCTGCTTCTCCCTCTGACCCTCCCCCCTCTCATGTGCTCTCTCTCTCTCTCTCTCATTCTGTCTCAAATAAATAAATAAAATCTTAAAAAAAAAAAAAAAAGAAAGGTAACATGTTGGGCGCCTGGGTGGCTGGGTTGGTTAAGCAACAGCCTTCGGCTCAGGTCATGATCGTGGAGTCCCGGGATCGAGTCCCGCATCGGGCTCCCTGCTCAGCAGGGAGTCTGCTTCTCCCTCTGACCCTCCTCCCTCTCATGCTCTCTGTCTCTCATTCTTTCTCTCGCAAATAAATAAAAAAATAAATAAATTAAAAAAAAGAAAGGTAACATGTTTAGATATTCTGTCATTTATACTTTATAATTAAGAAATGGCAGGTATTTTCTTAGGAGCAATATTGTTAGGTGACATACATTACAACATGATTTACATGAAGCTGACTAGGAGAATAAATGTTTCATAAGTATAATGAATGAGTTGACGTAAATATGCAAAACTGGGAAGTAGGGAGATATTAACTGTCTTTACCATCTTTTGTCCAGAAACAGAATTGTGTACAATGTCAGTGTTAGGAAAAATTAAGTGAAAGATCACACAGCAAAACATTTAAATAAATAGTTTAGTAACAGCTGCTGCTAAGAATTGCAGTTAGAGTGTCTGTATTTTAAAGGGCAAACAAATTCAGCTGTTAGGGATGCTATTAAAAATAATTTTAAAAACTTCAAAAGCACACAGAACTTGTCACACACACAAATATGACACAGTCCTGGTTCTCTCACTCATGTCCCATCCTCATCCCTCCTCAGAATGTTAACAGGTTATGATTATTGGAGTGTGTGTGTGTGTGTGTGTGTGTGTGTGTGTGTGTGTTGCAGGTGGAATGCTTCTTCTGAGCCATTGCTAGAGGACTTGGAAGGAGATGCTGGGAAAGAAGGAAAGCTAATGATGATGGAAACTTTATAGCTCAAAACTAGACAGTTGGCTTCTGAATAAATGATAGCTATCCTGTGTAATAAATAAAATTATTTCCATGTCCTCTCTCCTCCAGTTTGTCCTATGCATCATATCTAAACCTGATAATTCCTCTTCATTTCCAAAAAATTAGAAAATATTCTTATACTCTCTAAGAGGTAATAAACTTATTTATAGGCAGAAAAACACAAATATGAATAGTAAGTATCTTTTCCTGCTTCCCTCAGTTTCACTAGTCATTTGCTACTGATGTAATTAAAAATGTAGAATTTCTCCTAGATTGAGACTAATATTGTGGAGAAATACAAGATGTTGGAAGCAGAACAGTCCCCAAACCAAATTGAAGCATATTTTTATCTATTTATTTTATTATGTTCAGTTATCCAACATATAGTACATCATAAGTTTTTGTTGTAATGTTCAACGATTGATTAGTTGTGTATAACACCCAGTGCTCATCACATCACGTGTCCTCCTTAGTACCCATCACCCAGTTACCCAATCCCCCACCCTCTCCCTTCTATAACCCTCAGTTTGTTTCTCTGAGTCCAGAGTCTCTCATGGTTTGTCTCCCTCTCTGATTTCTTCCCATTCAATTTTCCCTCTCTTCCCCTATGGTCCTCTGTGCTAATTATTATTTGTGTTAATACAAGGGCAGGGATTTGGATAAAATAGTTAAAGACAGCTCTTTTACTTATTTTTATCTTTTTTTATTTTTTTAAGGGCAGTTTTTTTAAAGAGTTTTCCAAAGTGGAACAGGGGATGAGTTCCTGAGAAGGGAGGTAAACTAATAAAATGTAAACTGGGGGAAAAAAAAGAAGCTTCACCTATAGAAAATGAAAAGAAGGTAGAGTACAGGGGTAAGATTTTAGGTTGGGCGATCTGGTGGGGATAATGATGGATGTGTTCTGCTGTAGTGTTTATTTTCCAGTGTTATCAGAGGGAAGGCAATCACTGTAGAGTGAGGAAGGGAGAGAAAGTTTTAACTTTTAAGAAGGAAGAACATGTGAAATAGCCATCTTATAGAGTAATTCCCAATATTTTCATATCATGGTACAAATAGAAACTAAAATTTGGGCAAAGTACTGGAATACGTGGGTAAGTGTACTCACAGCTGGAAGTGGCCAGGAGTAATTACAGGGTAACTAAGGCCTCTGATTCATCCCAGACATCACTTAGCTGCTCTGTGGGTGGTGGAACAAATATTTTGCAAATTTGTAACCTATTTGCAGCATATCAGTACATCAATCATAAACTCCAAGTGTGGAGCCACTGTTCTCATGTGCTGGTTGAATGCTTACTCTGCTTTTATTGACCAAACAAAACCATGCAGTGGCCACTTGCTTGGATTTGCAATACATTTCCTAGAAAGTCCAGTTCTCCTGCCTTAACAGACTCAAATTTTTGATCCATTATTATAGTCCTCAACTGGAGCCTTGACATTGACAAATATTGACGTATTTTCCTACTTTCCTATCTGACTGCTTCCTTCCTTTCCCTCATCTCTCAAATACAAAGCAATTCCTTCTCCTTCTACACTGCAGATAAAGGCCACTTGTTCTGATTTTGTGAAAAATTTGAAGTAATCAGAAGATGAATTCCATGGACTCCAACCAGCAGATATACACACCTGCAACATTCCGAACTCACATGCTCTACATTTCAGTTAATTAAGCGAACTTTGCATCTCTTATTTAAAGCCAATCCCATCAAGGGTGTTCTAGATCCTATGCTTTTCTTTGCTACTTAAGAACATTGCTAGAGGATCATTATTTTTCCTTCACTAGAGTGAAGAAATGTTGGAATATATATAAAGATGTTTGTTTATATATATTCCATCTTATAAAAATTCAGTAAGAACATTCTCTGAGAGCACTTACTCTTCCAATGGTAGTGAGCTCTTTTACTGCTTGCTTCTGCAGCTAATCAATTTAAAATAGTTATCTATATGCACTTTCTTTAGTTCCTTTCCTCCCATCTCCTTTTCCTTCATTTTGTTTTATTATATTGAACTATACATATGATAGTATGCATAATTTATATGCAAAAAATACAGATTTCAAGTTTACATTTTGATGAATTTTAACATATAAATACACTCAGGGAACCCATAACTCTATGAATATATAATATCTACATCACTCTAGGCATTTCCCTAATGTCTATTTCCAGGCAATTCTCCCAAACCCCCCTGAGGGACAGACTGTTGGATTGGCAACTGTATTATTACAGTACAATGGGAGAGGAAGATGGAGAATGTTTGTTGGGAGAAGACCCTAGGGATACCTAAATGCTATTAGCATTAGCCTCGTATTGTCTAGATAGGGATAAATTTATTCCATTTTATCAAGTGAAGAGCCTTCTAAAATACTCTAAATTGAAGTTTTCTTCAACAAACTAAGTTAGACATTTTGACATGCCCATGTATTTAGGAATACCTTTTGCACAAGGACATTGGCCATGATAAATAAGCCAGTCTGATATAAGTGGTATCAGGCTGCATATACCTATAAAATATAACTTAATTTTTGATTTTCATGTACCAGACTGAGTTTGGCAGATGTTCTTGGGGTTTTGGTGACTACGTAGTTCACAACATTTAATCAAATAGACATCTGCCTGGTCCCATAACCTGAGACATTATACCTTTTCTGGAGACGGGGGAGGGGGGGAATAGAGAACTACTATTGCAAAATTATTTTTCATTCATTTAGTGGGTCCTGACTCCTTTCAGGCTGCTGAAGTTGAGTTCTTTCCCCTGTCTTCTATATGACCCAGGTGTCTATCTTCACATGGTTCTCCTCATCAAGTCACAAACTTAAGATTGATGCCATTTATTTTTACCTCTCACCCAGGGTAAGGCAGACACTTATTGATGGCTCTGGGCTCACCTCCCTGGATTAATACTCTGGGTCTGCCACTAGCTATGTGTTCAGTGGCAAGTTGTTTAACATCTTCTTGCTCTGTTCTCCTCCTATGTATGTAATATCACTGACTTCATAGGATATTGGGGATATTGCATTAGAAAACAAATGTAAATCACTTTCTGCAAGTCCTGCCTCTTAGTAAGCACTTAATAAATATTAAGGGTTATTATTATTAATTGTGAAAAAGCAAAGGGTACCTTCCACAGATTCTGTATCTATTAGTTCCACTTTCTTTCCACCGTGTTCCCAGCATCATGAAAGCATTATTTATTCAGCTGTTTCACTGCTCTACACTAGCGTGCGTACATCCCATTGCCACACAGGTATTCCCTTGTCATCACCCCATAGAACCTCTCACACTCATAACATACAGGTTAGTAGTCCTCATTCCCATTATATTAGGAAACATATAATACTTTAAAAAAAAAAAGGAGAGATGCCAAGAATCCAGGTTATACATGTGGGACTCTTCTAAAATGTTTCAGAGTATTTCAAAAACTAACTGGAAAATAAACCCTGAAAAAAAAAAAAAAAAAAGAATCCTGTCAGAACTGTGAGGGCTTTCTAGCATCCTTCAAATTGCTCATACAAAAAATGATTTCTAAAGACACATTGGCTTCACAGATAGGAGCCCCACCTTCCAGATTTTGTTGTCCATATCAGAAAGGCTACCTACCCTAGGATATGATAGAATACAGGCAGCCCTTGTCATGAGTTCAGTGGCCATATTTTTGTAATAATTTTATGTGGTTTTTATCATTTTTATCTTTTCACTAAGAGCTCTGAGGAGTTATTCTACTCTTTCAGTTACTCTAAACTTTTCTTTTTTTTCTGAGTCTTGCTGAGTCTTGCCTTGAGTCCCTAAATACCTGAACATCTGGGTAAGGCAACAGTTATTACTAATTGCCAAACAGTTCTCCTACTCCACTGCCCAGATATATAGTGGTATTGTCTTCTCTGGTCTTTTTGTACTCAGATGTGGCCCACATAACTCATTTTGTCCAATGAGCTGTGAGCAGATGTGACATATGATACTTCTGGGCTATCATATGCTTTTGCTAGTGTAAAACCCTTCAAAATTCTTTTTCCCCCCTCCGGCATAGTGATTGGCCATGTTTGCAATGATGTCTTCTCTATTTGCCTGAGTATTTTTGATAATACTGAGCAGAGCACACCTGCTAACCTACAATAAGCATATGACATATATCCTCTCTTACTTGAAACATTCTGGATTTAATTTCTTCCTTTGCCCACCACCTTGGAATTCAGAACTCCAAGCTGCACCCCACAATTATATATAACATCAATGAGGTGTTTTTCAATCCATGTTATCCCAGGACTCTGTAGGAAAGGTAGAACAACAAATATATTTTCCTTTTCTCAAATGAGAATGTGGGCCTTAAGCAGTTGCAAAGAAATTGTACTCAAACCTAAATCTTGATATTTCAGATAGTGATCATTTTCAGATAGCATCTTCTACTTAACCTTTCAGGATCCTAAGACAATTGCTTTACTCTAGATTATTTGTTTTTCCTTTCAAGATTCACACACAGCAACTCTTTTCTCTTTCTGCCTAAGCAAGCTGTCTTGGATTTTTGTGGTCTAACCTGGACGACTCTGAAAAAGTCTGTGTTGTTTCATTAAGAATCTAAAAGTCTTATTTGATATCTTGGATATGTGAGGGTGCTTTCAGATGAATAGATAATGTGTAAAATTATTTTTTTCACAAAATTGATTTGTAGAAACACTGTATTTAATTATTGATAGCAAAATAATGGCATTTCACAGCATTTTTATATCTATTTGTAATTAGTTTTCAAGAAATTTTATTAAGGTTTCGGGATGCTAAACTTCACATATTGAGAGACTTTTTTTTCCTTTAAGTCTTTCAAATGTATAAGAATGTAGCATGTCTACATGAATGAAGGACTTGAGATAATGGTCTTGGTGTTCAGGCCCAGAATGTGTTAAATAACAGGGACTATTATTTTGAGTCAAAGATTTTGAGTCCATCTTTACTAATCCAATTTGCTGTAACAGTTCTGTACTCATCAGCTTGATTCAGACTGTCTCACAACCTCAGTAATTTTTATTTAAATAAATACAACATTTAAATATTTTAAAAGGCAACTTGATTTTAGATCTTCAGAAAATGGAGATTGTGTCTGATTTTTCTAA
>NW_023270305.1:34554635-34579332 GCF_011800145.1 Mirounga leonina | reverse complement strand
GAGAGAGAGAGAGAGTGTGTGTGTGTGTGTGTGTGTGTGTGTGGTACAGATTGCCTTCAGCTGCTAGCTAGCTGGTGGCTATCTTGGGAGAATACTAAAAAGGAATTTATGCATCAGCACAGGTCTCACAGATGAGTCTCTCTGTACTTTTTTCTTTTCCTTTCCAGTTTATGTTGCTAGATAATTTATTGAGAAGAGGCCTCTAAGTAAGGTTTTTATAGCACCCAGTTGGAAACTTGCCACTAATCTCCTCTGGCATGATAAGCCTATGCCAGTCTCCTTGGTTTTCCATCTTCCCTCTCTCTATTTTCCCCTTCACTAAATTGATCCTCACTAAATACAAGAACAAAAACATGTTGATGAATCAAAAATGGGTTTAACTTTAATAATTCACTATGTAATTTCATGGCAAGCCTTTTAATGATGCTTAATTTTCTTAATGCTCTTAATCCTCTGTAAGAAAAATGTTGATAATGCTACACATTATTATATTTGAGGGAGCAATGTGTTCCTGCAAGTAATTGCTTAATTACTTTAGTGGATTGTGTACTGCCGACTTGATGTGCCTCTCCATCTGTTTTCTTTTATTTATTGAATTGATGCCATTTGACAAAAGAGCAAATGGAAGTCACATGAGATCGAGAGGATAGGTCATCAGCCTCAAGGCTTTTGGGAACATAGTGTGGTGGTGCAGAAACTTTTGTCTGTCAGCTGAAGTGCAAAATCCTGAACTTCAGTACTGAACTCCTGTGTTTAAATTCTGACTCTTGCCATTCATAGTTAAATGAACTCAGAAAAGCCTCAGTTTTCTCACTACAAAATGGGAATAATAATCAATTTAACTGGCATATATACTGAACATTGTTTTCATGTGTCAAGTATTCTTTAGAAACTGGATATATGAAGATAAATAATAACCTTAATGATTCATAGTACTGTTGCCTGTCTTCTTAATGGAGTTAATGTGAGAGCCAAAAGAGGATGTGATCGGAAAACTCAGTAAACTTTCCCTACCTTGTCTAGATTTGGCTCAGTTACTCCCTCTTCTGTTGAATTTAATGCTTTTTCTGCTTTGCGAAGTGGAAAATGCAACATATACTGCTTTGATCTACTGTGCTTAATGGAATAGGATTAGAACTGGCTCTAGTTTTGAGAACTCTCGCATGTATTTTTCAATCTCAGTGAACCATGAACTGAAATCATTCTCTTCCCCTCTAAAACTTGGATCTTGACTGGTCAAGTTTGGCTTGGGACATCAAAGTTCCCTCTAAAGTAGGTTTGATCTCTCAGAATCATCTGATTAAATGCAAAGCCTTTCCAGTTCATTTATGGCCTAATGCTTAAGAACATGTACTTTAGATTCAAACTAAATTTGGTTCAAATCCTGGCTCTATTGAGTATGAGCTATAAATTTGGACAAGATACTTAATTGCTCTAAGACCCAGTTACCATCTCTGTAAATTTGAGATAATAGTATCTGTGTTGTTGTGTAGGATAAAGGAAATAGGGACATGAGGCGATTATTACAATGTTTGGTGCATAATAAGTACTTCAAAATGGTAGATTAAATAAATAGATAGCTCATCCTAAATGTGCTGCAATAAAATTATCCTGTGTGTCTAAATTTTCTCTCTTCATCCTCCAAGATATTTAGCATTGAATTGCTGGATTAATCATTTTAAAATTGTGTTTCTACCGTTTTTAAACTTAATAATCTAATGACTCCTAAATAATTACAGAATGTTTCCTAAATTTACCCTCAGATAAATAAATAAAATCAAATAAATCCATGGAGCCTTTCAAAGGTTTTATGAAAAACTTGTAACATTGCTTGTGAAACTTCAAATTTAGAGGAATAAGTAAACTTTGAGAAGGAAGGGATCAGTGGTATGCTGGTAAATGGCTAACAGCTAGCTTTCACTTAGAAAGAGAGAGAGAGAATGGAGAGGAGAAGGGGGGAGGGGAGCAAGAGGGGAAAATAAGCAAACAAACCTGATTTTATTTTTGCCTATTTTCATGGTATAAATACTCCCACCACTGCCTATTTAAGGCTACTAACACCAGTTGGTTCACAAAATTCCTGATAATGTTTAAGAATTAACTATTGCAAGCCAGCATGGAAAATCTACAACATACATTGGAAGAATCAGTAAGTTTTATCAAATTCTGAAACAATATCTATGACTAAAGAAAGGTTAGGAATCACTAGCTTTTAAAATAAAATACAAACACCATCACTTCACATGTAAGATTCTCTAAAGCATACCCCTACCTTAAAAGGTTTTTGTTGTTTGTTTTATTGCCTTTCTCTTTCCCCTTCTGAAACTAAATTGGTTTAGTTCATAATTTTCCACAATTATACCTTTATCGTATTGTAATCACTGTGGCTACTCTTGCATATCCATTTCTGTTATTCCAAAATGTAACTAATATTCAAGTCATGTGAAGTCGCATCTTCCCTTTACCCAGAATGTTTCACTCCCTTTCCCAAGTTTATGTAACACTATTTACCATTGCTTCCTCCTTGTTCTATGTATCTACCTATATTCTGTCTAATCACTTTTTGACACTATGTGGAATGTTCTGCATTTTCTCTTATGCCAAAATATATTTTTTCATACTCGATGTAACCTAAGATTCTCGATCATTTTTTTAAGAGTTTTATTTATTCATTTGAGACAGAGAGATACAGAGAGAGAGAGAGAGAGTATGAGCAGGGGGATAGGCGGTGGGAGAGGGAGAAGCAGAATCCCCACTGAGTAGGGAGCCCAACGTGGGGCTCAGTCCCTGGACCTGGACATCATGACCGGAGCCAAAGGCAGACGCTTAACCGTCTGAGCCACCCAGGCACCCTCTAGATCATTTCTTCAAGAGACATTTGTATGCTGACTCTACAGTATAAATAAAGGATATAGGGTTTTTTTTTCATATTATGAAATTTAAGTATGAACAATTAATAGTCCCTTGTTTATAAAATATCTTTATCTTTTAAAATAGCATTTACAGTAGATTGATATAAGGCATTTTTTGAACGATGATACTTTCTGGCATTGTAAGATGTTTGTGAGAATAACTGTATAGTTTGATTATTGACAAAAATGTTCAATGGCAATAATATCATTCTAAAGAAGCAATAGGGAAACACTGCAGGTCTTCCTTGTTTATTTTTTAAATTCAGTTTTATTTTCTCTCTTAAGTCCCAGATGTCCTAAAGAGTTATACAAAAAAAGTCATGAATAATTGGTTGCAAATACATAAAAGGAAATAACATTTATAATAAAAACAAAATAAAGTATTTGTCTAAGAATAATGTCCTAAATTATATAAGCTATAAAAACTGAAACAGGGGTGCCTGGGTGGCTCAGTCGTTAAGCGTCTGCCTTCGGCTCAGGTCATGATGGCAGGTCCTGGGATCGAGCCCCGCATCGGGCTCCCTGCTCCACGGGGAGCCTGCTTCTCCCTCTCACACTCCCCCTGCTTGTGTTCCCTCTCTCACTGTGTCTCTCTCTGTCAAATAAATAAATAATCTTAAAAAAAAAAAACTGAAACAAAAAAGAAAATGTGAGCAAATGAGATGTCAGATTTTTGAGAGAGAGCCTAAATGTTGCCATCTTGTCCATTCTTGTCTAATTGATCTAAAATTTACAAAGAATTATTCTTAGAATCTTACAAAAACTCTGTTTCACAAAAAAATAAATACATAGTCAAATATATTTAAGAATTATTTCTGAAGAGTAGAATGGAATGAAAAGCTAGCCTTACCTCGTGTTTATGTTGCTTATACAACAAGGATAATTATAATTAAAGTAAGGAGGAGTTGACAGTTGCAAGCACAATTATTTATTTATTTATTATTTTTGTATTTTTTTCTGCAAACACATTTTTACGTTTAACTCTTCAAAATATACTTCCTAAAGTGACCAAATAATATAAAAGCAAGGAGAAAACTTATGCTAATGCTGTGATATAGAGAAGAGAGACATCCATATGCCATTCACAAATAACTAAAGTTTGGGAAAATTATGCAGAAGCGTTGTGGATTTTTACAAATCCTCTTCAGACAAAACACTACTGTGTTATAAAAAAAAAAATGGAAAGAATTGGGCATACCTCATTTAAACATGAACATCACTCCCTTAATTCAAGGAGAAAAAGCTAGAACCTAATGGGGTCATGGAACAGAAATGAAAGATTATTGAGAGAACCCATTTTCAAGGGACCACGAGGATGAGAATCCACAGAGAAGCTAAACCAAAATCAACCAAAATCATAATGGTGATAGTGTTGCCCATAATTCAGCATTCCCTAATATATTGAATTCCTCACTGGTGGGACCTAGAAAAGCACATCAATATGCCTGGCATAGCTACATTTGACACGTAAGATGGAGGTTAAGACAAATTTAAACATCAAAAGAAAACAGACACTTGCCCAATTTCTTCATAATTAAAGAATAAACCATGTCCTGATTTGGCCTAATTTTAAAATGTTTTTGATGATTCTAAAACTCTGCTTACACCGAAATTCATGGTTTTAAACATTATTCTTGGTAAAAAGAAAAAAATATGTATATAAAACACATTATCTGTTCACTAACTTCAAGAAATTATACAAATAATAATTTAAAAAACTTAATGAAACATGACTGAGGATATAATAATGATAAGTGACAAAAGTTGATACAAACAAAATCTGCCAAACTGATAAATACAGCCAAGGTCAGTGGGTATTATAGGAAAAACTTCTTGCTTGTTTCTCAAGGAAAATTAAATAAATAAACAAATATATTTAGAATTATGTGGGCAAATGTGGCTACAGCCAAATTTGGCAAAGAATATAAAATTTATAACAGATTTTAGATAGAAATGTGTCAAAATCATGATAAGGTAGATGCTTAACTAGGAAAGTAATATAGAATAAAAGAGAATACATAAATTCTAGTTTGACTAAACAAGATATTTAAGGTATACAATATAAAAGGAATGGGAACTTTATTTTAAAATCCCATTTTAAGGTCGCAGAGAGTAAGACTGTGATATTAGCATCGAGAGAGAAAATATTTCATGGAACAGAACAGAAAGTCTGGAAAATAACCAAGCAAA
Organism: Mirounga leonina; assembly: GCF_011800145.1. Classification (NCBI taxonomy): domain Eukaryota; kingdom Metazoa; phylum Chordata; class Mammalia; order Carnivora; family Phocidae; genus Mirounga; species Mirounga leonina. The sequence continues at coordinate 34,574,230 of NW_023270305.1, read as the reverse complement.
TATGGACAAATGATAGAAAATTGTCTTTTCAATAAACAATTGGACATTCATATGCAAAAATACGAATTGAGATCTATACCATACAGCACTTAAATTAAAATGGATCATATTCCTAAACATAAAATCTAAAACTCTTAGATTTCTGGAAGAGAGCATATGAGAAAAATCTTCCTGACCTTGAGTTAGGCAAAGGTTTTTAAATATGACACCAAAAGCATAATCCAGAAAAGAAAAGAAGCAGCAACTGCTAGCAGTAGCCTCAGCCGATTTAATCAAAACTGAAAGTTCTCTTCAAAAGATAATATGAGAAAAACAAAAAATAAAGGCCACAGATGGGAAGAAAATATTTGCAAATCACATGTCTGAAAACTGAACTCATCCAGAATGAATAAATAACTCTAAAGACTTAATATAAGAAAACAAACCACTTACTTTAAAAAATGGTCTAATTATTTGAATACACACTTTATCAAAAATATATATGCAGATTATAAATAAGCAGTTGGAGAAATGTTCAACATCATTAGTTATTTGGGAAGTTAAGATTAAAACAGCCCTGAGGTACTACTACACACATATAAGAATGTCTTAATTTAAAGGCTTGCCGGTATATGGTATTAGCAACAGGCACTTTTGTCACTGCAGGTGGGGCTATAAAACCGGCATGACCATTTATAGCCATAGCTATGTATCTATATCTATACACACACACACACATATATATCAATTATATAACTATATATATACATACACATATATATCAGTTATGTAACTATATATAAATATATTGATATATACACTCTATATATAGACTATATTTCCATATTTCTATAGTATAACTATATATATTGATATAGATACATATATCAATTGTAAAGCAAAAAGTAACCATAAGCAACATAGGCTGCATAAAAAAATGAAGCAAATGAATTTAGGGCATAACAAGTTAGGATAAAGAATATAAAGAAAAGTTGACAATCTGATAGGTATTAATTATGAAAATGAATATTATTAAAACTTGGAAAATAGCAAATTGAATGAAGAAGCAAAATTCAATTATATTGGGCGCCTGGGTGGCTCAGTTGGTTAAGCGACTGCCTTCGGCTCAGGTCATGATCCTGGAGTCCCGGGATCGAGTCCCACATCGGGCTCCCTGCTCAGCAGGGGGTCTGCTTCTCCCTCTGCCCTCTTCCCTCTCGTGCTCTCTGTCTCTCATTCTCTCTCTCTCAAATAAATAAAATCTTTTAAAAAAATTCAATTATATTATTTATAGGCAAAACCAAGTCAGGCAAATTTGAAAAAGAAAGTGGGGGCACAAAGCTGATATCACATAAGGTAAGAATTAAGTTAAATAAATGAGATGGTAATTTTCTATGGATAACACACTGTTTTCTTCTGCTTAATTATGTGTGGTTGAATACTCTTAGGTGTCCATTCCATCCCAATACTTCACTAAGTATGACAATAAATCAGAAAAGGCAGGAACCTACAAGGACCCTTCCCTCCCAAAAAAAGGAAGTTTCAACAAAAGACAAATTTTTCAAAGTGGAAAGGAAATATAATTAATTATGTTTTAATTAGAGCAAGCACTCTGCATGGTAAAGCAAGAAGCAAGAAACTAATAGCTTAAGAATTAAATGGACCTGGCTGACACCTAAAAGCTTTACAGACTGAGCTGATAAAAGCAGTGTTAGACTCATCCCCCATAGCCTCAGCATAGCGCATAGTCAAGCAACTGCTCCTTTCCCATCCTGACTAAAGAACTTCACATTTCCACACTTGAAGCCAAGCCTATTTTATTTCAGGAAATCCTTTTACTGGATAAACCTACCCAAGTCCAAGTCCTCAGAGGCTTCAATCAGATTTACAGTACTTCTCTCAAAGTAAAACAGACAAAAATCTTACTCCTAGAGATCTTCAATTCTTTTGAAGAGTTTAGGGATGGATTAGTCATAGCTGCATATAAAAGTAATTAGACAAGAAATGAGTCAACTTTGAATTCTAGAAAAATATAAATGAAAACATAAACCAAAAAATACTAAAAAGAAAATAGGGTCACATGGCTGCTGAGTTGGTAGACTCTTGATCTCGGGGTTGTAAGTTTAAGCCCCACATTGGGTGTAGAGATTACTTAAAAATAAAATATTTTAGGAGCACCTGAGTGACTCAGTCAGTTAAGCGGCCGACTCTGGATTTTGGTCCAGGTCATGATCCCAGGGTTCTGGGTTGAGCGCCCCCCACACCATTGGGCTCCACGCTCAGCAGGAAGTCTGCTTGAGGATTCTCTCTACCTCTCTCTCTGCCTCTCCCCCCCAACCCTGGCTCCTGTTCTCTCTCTCAAATAAATAAATAAATCTTTAAAAAAATAAATATTTTTAAAACATAGTTCATTCATTTATGAATAATATTTACATAGTAATTATTTTATAAACACTAAATATTTGGTAAAGAAACATTTGCTAAAAAAAAAAGTGTTGGAAGAGAAATTGCATGTATAGCTGGGAAGGGTGGTACTGGAAAGCTGAATATCCAGCTGTCATTGTAAAAATCAATGGGTAATTTACAGGGATGGGAAAAGTAATAATAAATAATGGTATAAACAAGCTGTTTTGAAATATGCACTAATTACCAATAAAAAAGCAGTTAAAAGATTTGAAAGTAGTTTCTTCTAAGAGAAATTGGGGTTAAAAAGAGCAGACCAAGTAGAAAGTTTATCATTATAAAACTTATATAATCATTTAACATTTATAAAAATTGATGTGCATTTCATATTTAATAGATGTGAAAATTGAACTGAAGATGATCATATAATTAACACCAAAAACTAACATTTGTGAATATTCATATCTAAGCAACACTAAATCATAAATGCAGAAAGATTAAAGCAGGAAAACAGATGTATTTATACAAGTAACCCACTTCTCTCAAATTGTCATTGATAAAGCAGTCCAAACAAAATAAAAATGTAATGAATGTTAATTATATGTTGTGTTGCATTGGTATTATTTATGTATGTGTTTGTGTATGTTTGTATGTATATAAAATGTATTAATGTACTATATTTATTTTCAAGAACTCATTAAAATTATATCTTTTCATAAACAGCCTCAAAATAAATATTGATGATATTGTACAGCAGAATTAGTAGTGCCTATATTTTCTGACCACAGAGAAAGTAAAATTTCAACATATTACAGCAACCAGATATAAGTCAAAGAAAGATTAATCTCTTTGCTAGTTTTTAGATTAAAAAAGAAAACATATTGCAACTTTAGAGTATATATCATAATGGATTTATTTTGTTCTTAACTTATATCAATAACGTGGGTTAAAAATTTTAGGCTTACAATTATTTTATCTCAACAATTTGACAATATTATTATATCTTCTTGTCTGTATACTTGCAGAAGATAAATCTGCCTTCAGCAACATATTTTTGGTTCTGTCTGATTTGACTTAGTTAAGTAATTTCTTTTCTCTGTGCTTACTTTTTGTAATTTATTTTTTCCTGTGTACTTCCATACTTTCATTTTTACTCTACAGTTTCAGTATGATGTGTAGGTATGCATTTATTTTCATTATTTCTGTACAAACCTAAATATGTCATTTTTAACCCAATTGGTATATTATATCTTGCACAAACTTTGGAAATTTCTGAGCTTTTCCATGTTTTACTTTTATTTCTCTCCAGTGATTTTCTCTTTGAGGTTCTTTAACTATTTCAGTATTACATGGGATTTGAATATTATCATTCTAACATATATTTCTTAAATTCCCTTTTTATACTTTATTTTTTTACATATTTTTATTTCAATGTGCAAGACTACTCTGATTTATGTTCTAAGATAGACTTACCATGTTTCTTTCTTTCTTTCTTTCTTTCTTTCTTTCTTTCTTTCTTTCTTTCTTTCTTTCTTTTTTTGAGAGAGAGAGAGAGAGAGAGTGAGTGGGAGGAGGGAGGGACAGAGGGAGAGGGAGAGAATCTTAAGTAGGCTCCACTCCTAGCACAGAGCCTGATCTCAGGAGCCTGAGATCATGACCTGAGCCGAAATCATGAGTTGGACACTTAACCAACTGCCCACCCAGGTGCTTCAGTGTATTACTTTCTTGTATTCTTGGAATGTTTGTAAGTTTTTACTACAAATTTATCCTCAGTGAGTACTTCATTCCTGCCCCACTCCCTAGGAAGCCCCACTTCTACCTAATGCCATGGGTGGATTGTGTGTACCATGTTCAGCAAGCATGTAGTGTTTCTCCTATTGCGTCTGCAAATTCTCCACTCCAAGACCATTGTTTACAAGGCAGGCAAGTAGAGCCCAGGTATAGCATATTTTCAGACCCTTAGAAATGTGTGATGGTTTCTTTCTATTTTGATTATTGATGGGAAGCATGGAAAAAGAACAGCTTTCTTTGCTTGTTGGAATTTATGGACACATTTTTCTGTTCCTCTATTGCCCTTTCACTGTGGGGAGCAGTCCTAACATTTGGCAAGGTCTCAGTTCTAGCTCACTGCCTTGTACAGCCCAAGGCAATGTCTGAGGCATTCAAAGGACAGCTACTACTTAGTAAAGGCTCTATATAATTGTCCTATAACTTTGATTCCCAAGGCATTAGTTTGTGAGCAAACAGCACTGGATCTCAGTTCCCCCTTTGATTTTAGTACTTAAAAAGAGTCCTACCTTTCCTGTTTTAGCTCAGCAATTAAGCTTTCTTTTTATGTAATTAACCCTATATTTTATATATAATTATTTATAGTAGCAATAAATTGAAATAACCTAGATTCTCATCAATATGTGAATAGGCAAAACTGTCTTTTATTCATACAATAAAATATTTTACAGTTAAATGTATTTCACTAAGTCTACATGTATCAATAAGAATATAATAATATTACAGAATGTAATATTTAGCTTGGTAAGAATAGATCCAGTATGATGAAATTAAAAATAAAAGGCACACAAAACTGTGACATTTTTATAGACACATAAGTATATAAATAATTGTAAGTCCTATTCAGTAAATGCAGACATTACCTTCAGAAATGAGATAAATCCCGAGAGAGATGAGGAGATACCATTTTGAGGGCATGACAGTGGACTTCAGCTCTTTTTATAACATATGGTTAAAATAAAAGGATAAAAGTAATTATAGACAAATAATATTTATCACGTCTGGTACAGAATGCTCCAGAGCATATTATGCTATTTTATTTAATTTGATCTATTTTTAAAATATTGCATATATTTCCTTGATATTTTATTTTCTATTTTTCTTTATATCTTTAATTTTTTTAGGTTACTATTACTACAATTATTATCTTTAAGTAGCATTTGAACTCCCTCTCCATCTGACAATAAAAGATGAGAAAAATCATTATATTTATACCATATTTCACATTTTCTTTCCCTTACTCTCCCAAAGTTTATAATTTACATTATTTTAAAAGTATCAGTTTTTTCTGTTTTCTCAAATTTCAGTGGTCCCAGTTCTATTGTGTGTTTTTCCTTCTAGTTCATCAAACAGTACTATAACCATATAAATATATAATTTTAATTTACAGTCTGATATTTAAAGAATTCAGTACTTTCTGTGAACACTCCTGTTTTAGGTTATAAACTGATTACTGATTAACTAAAATGGATTCTCACTTTCCCTTAAAAATTTCTAATGGCCTGAGTTATTATATGGTCAAAAATATTCATTCACTTATTTTCTTTAAAATTCAGTATAACTTTCATAAAAATGCCATGAGTTGGTTTTTTCTTTTCTTTAAGATCTAGCAGGTACCATTCCCTTTTTCTAGTCTTCATTAATTCATTCATTCATTAATTCATCTAACAAGTATTTATTGAGTTTTTAATATGTCACTGGCCCTTTTCTAGGTAATGAGAATATAATCATAGTAAAGCAGAATCATACTGAGGAAAATTCTGCTACTAGCATGATTTTTATCTGCTTTATAAGTAAACAAAAATTCTTAGTAGGATGCTTATAATTGTTTGTTAGTTTTTTAAAGGTTTTATTTATTTATTTTAGAGAGAGAGAGAACAGGAGCTGGTAGAGGGACAGAGGGGGAGAGACAGGGAAGGGGAGAGAATTGCAGACTCTGTGCTGAGCATGGAGCCCACCTGGTTGTGGGGCTTGATCTCAGGACCCTCAGGGTCATGATCTGAGCTGAAACCAAGAGTAAAACACTTAACCCACTGAGCCACCCAGGAGCCCCAACTCTGTTATTTTTATATGCTGTAATTTCCCTATGCAGTGTCTCAATATCAGTCATGCTATTTCATGTCCTTTTATTTATTTATTTTTTTAAAAAGATTTAGTTATTTATTTATTTGACAGAGAGAGAGAGAGAGAGAGCACAAGCAGGGGGGTATGGGAGAGGGAGAAGCAGGCTCCCGGCTGAGCAGGGAGCCCAACTCTGGCTAGATCCCAGGACCCTGGGATCATGACCTGAGCCGAAGGCAGACGCTTAGCTGACTGAGCCACCCAGGTACCCCTGTTTCATCCTTTTAATATAACAAATATTCCAGGCTTATTTTCCTTACCAAAAAATATTTTAATTTTATCTTTAAAATTATGTTAGCTGTACTTCAATTTATTTACATGTCTTCTTCATGGCACATTTCGGACCTCCTTTATTTCTGATTCCAATTTCTAAAATATAATGGTAAACAGGAATTAAGAGTGGGATAGGTAGGAAAAGTGAAGTTTAGCATTTTTTAAATTGCAAATAGAGGGAAGTTTATAGGGAAATTGGATTAAATATTTTATAAATGTATATTATATAAATAGACTTTGTAAATATAACAAAGAAGAAAAATATTCTGAAGTACCAGAAAAAATATCTTGCAAAATTTTGGATCATAGAATCTCAGCATGTTTTTTGTTTCAAAATAATTAAATAAAAGGCATAAAAATAATAATAACATGATTTATACAGATTTAGATAAATGGCTTGATTACCAGACTGACTGCAGTAGATTTAGTAAATTTAAAAAAAAATCCATTACCATTGTGACAGTATAGAAAGACATTTATCCCTGTATCTGATCATTTTTACATCTTTGATCATTTTCATCTATTTGCAAATAAGCTGTACTAGTTTATTTTCAAACTTCATTCAGAGTACTCAGAATATTCTTTCTTTTGCTGCTCCCAACATTAATTTCTGGGTTGCCTATGACTCTTTTCTTCTTTATTGAGTGCTCTTCTCATTTCTCTTGTCTTTGAGATCTATTCCAGCTTTGAATTTCTTGCTTGAATTTATGGTAAGTGTTATAGACAGAGTTTGCAACAGTGTTGCTTTTTATTTTTGTTGTTTAAGAATAATTTTGGTGAGAAGGGGGGGTATATTTCTTTCCTCTGCTACCTTAATACCAAAAGGCAACTAAGCTATTTACATTTTTTGCAAAGTTTTAAGTATGGTGAAAAGATTCCAAGTGCATTTTATGGTTTTACTATAATTCCAATATTCGTATCTGAAGACAACAGAATGAATAGCTAAACAAATCCAGAGGAAACCACACAGAATATTTTAAAAGATTACCTTTAGGTATATGCAAGTTGTTTTTTATAGTTGGATTTATCATTTTTAAATGATAAAATAAGAGAAAATTGGTGAAAAGAAAAATAATCTTCAATTGTTTTAGACTAATTATAAATTTTGGAAATGAAAAATAAAGGAGGGATAAGATTAGAATGTTAGGCCAGAAGCTAAAAGAAATCCCAAATGGTTTTAAAAAGTACTAAATAAATCAGAAAATGACATTAAAATATAAAGGAACACTAGGTTTCCAAAAGGAAACATTTCTAAATCTGAAAGCAATAGAATAAAATTTAAAAGCAGGTAAGTTAAATCTTTGTTTAAAAAGCACCAGAAGATAAAAATATTGATCATATAAGGCATTTGTGCAAAATGTGTGAAAAAGAGTGATAATGTAATCAACACAAAGAGAAAAACAATTCTGGAAAAATTAACAGAAAATTTTATTACATGTAATAAAGAAGTTTTAAAAAATAATAAATATTCAAACAAATATGTGATAAGAAATAAATATGTAGTTATTGATGGATTATTATGTGCAAATCACATAAATTACATAGTTTTATTGAATATCTCTCTCATGCATATCATTATCCCCTATTTTATAAATAAACCCACAGTCTGGCAGCTAGGTATTTTAGCTGGAGGCAGCAGAATTAATATGTGATAAGGTCAAGATAGCACAAAAATCTGTTTGAATCCAATGATTATGAAATACCACAAGTTTGTCACTATTTTCTTTTATTTAAGTAACATTTAATTAATGTGGGCTACTGGTATGAAATAATGTAATATGAAATAATGTAAAAATTTAGAAAAGGATTGATTGACAATAATCAAAGAATAAACCCCATGCTATTGGATCCTGTATCTTTGGTTCTGCATATTATTTCTCTGAAAATATTTTAGTGACCTGATTATAAAGATAAGATATCATGAGAAAATATGCCTGTTATATTTTAATCAATTGGAGCACCTGGGTGACTCGGTGGATTAAGCATCTGATTCTTGGTTTCAGCTCAGGTGATGATCTGGAGGTCATGGGATCAGAGTCCTCTAATAGGGCTCTGCACTCATTGCAGAGTCTACTTCAGATTCTTCCTCCCCCTCCCTTCCCTTCTGCCCCTCCCTGCTCACACATGGTCTCTCTCCCTCTCTCTATCAAATAAATAAACCAAATAAATAAATAAAATCTTTTAAAAATTTTAAATCAATCAATAGAAGAATTGTCAATATATATTTCTTAATATGAAAGTACTTGGTTATTTCAAGATCATAATTTTTAAAAAAGTAGGTATAAGAAAAAGTCAAGTAAAAACTTTGTTTTCTAATTTCTTTCTTTTTAGGTATATAATATTTTAAAATTAAATATAGATATTCTAATTACTTATGAATATATTTATGAATTTAATGTACTAGTGATTTTGAATAATCTTTTTAAATCATTTTATCATCCCCCTCCAAGTTCTACTAAAAAAAGTTAGAAGTCATTCTTTTCTTTATATATCAAGTATAAAAATAAGTTATAGATCAATAAATCACATACACTTGTATTTATCACTTAACTTTGTTCGGTTAATTTTAAATACTGGCAGTATTTGCTTCAGATTTTTCTAATGAGAGAAAATACTACTCTGGTCAACTTTTGGAAATACATTTCTGCATCTGTGTGTAGTCATAGAATCTCTTGGTTTTTAGTCCTTTGGTTTTGAAATAAGAGTAAAGGGATTTTAGATTGCTTTTTTCCTCTCTGTTATGTAGCAACATTTGATACAACATTGTATGTCATAGTTCTTAGACTTTCTCTCTTGCTGTTCGTCCTGTTTTATGTAAATTATAATTTTAGAATCTTATTACTGGTAAGAGATACTGCATCCCACAACCTCCAGAGCCTTATCCCCTATTGTAAGATAGATTTGCTGGCCCAAAAGGCTAGATAACAATTCCTGTTCTTTCCCAAATTATCTTGGATACCTTGCAGAATCCTGATATCAATTTCTGAATCACTTCAAAATTTAAGTATCATAAACATGCTTGTCAGCTATACTAAGTGGGGAATTTGAGATTTTTGCCTTACTTGCAAACTAACCATTAGCCTGCTGCAGATCTGTGGATACAGACAGAGGAAATGAAACCCCTGGTTCAGAGACAGTGGCTATGTTACTCATGGTAAAACAAAGGCATATACATCACCATATTTACTTTAATTTCCCATATCCCCCAGTCTCATGAAGGTAATATAGATGAACCAAGATGGATGCCTTCACATGGAACAGGGTTGCAATACAGAAGAGAAATTCTGACTTTGGAGAATCTTTGTCTTTTATCATGAACACAAATCCAGTCAGGCTTTTGATGGAGGAGACATCTCTCTTTTCCAAGGCTATCAACCTGCCCTTTGCTCCATAAGGAAACACTATTTTTTTCTTTCAAACCTTTTGGAAAACCTGCTTATTTTGTCCAGAGGGAGATACTATCTCTATCTTCCAAAGTTACTTGATATACAGATATTGTATGTTTTTTTTAATTTACTTTTTTTTTTTTGAGAGAGAGAGAGAGCATGAGCGGGGGAGGGAGGGGCATAGGGAGAGTATAGAGAGAATCCTAAGCAGGCTCCATATATGAGGAATATGTTAATAATTACACGCAGGGCTGGGTCTCACAACCCTGAAATCATGACCTGAGCCAAAACCAAGACTAGGACGCCTAACCAACTGAGCCACCCACCCAGGCACCCCAATATACAGATATTGTTAAAAAGATAGCACAGAATAAATGGCAGTCAAGATGTGCAGAAACATGAAACACCCATGAGAAATTGTTTCCAACAGTTGTTGGCTGAATTCAGCAGAAAAAGATATTTACTTAAATGATGTTGAGTAGTTCACAGAATCACACCCCAAACTGTTACTAGGGATGTGTCCCAGCGGTTCCTGCTTCCTTGTATCAATACCTTCCAAAGGCAGGTGATCTAGTTGATGCATCCAAAGTCCTAGTCTGACATTTTTGCTATAAGAAGTAATTATCCAAAAGTTTTGAATCTAGAGACAAAGGATAGCTTTATTACTAATTAATGCTCATTTAGAAAGGAAATTCCTCAAATATAGGAAGGAGTTAAAATATCAAAGAGCCAAATATATTACAGGTGTCTACTAGATTATTTTTGGGTAACATAATGTCTGAAGTTTAATTCTCTGAATAGCAGAATTTCAGCACCCATTATCTTTGGTCCCTGATGTTTTACGGTAAGTATGTTACATTACATGGCAAATGGGACTTTGAAGATGTAATTAACATTTCTAATTAACTGACCTTTGAAAAGGGAGATTATCCCGGATTATCTATATGGTATCATTGTAATTATGTGAGTTTTGAAAACAGAAGAGGAAAGCAAAATAAGAATCAGAGAGACTGCAAGTATGAGAAGAACTCTATATATCTTTGCTGGCTTGAAGATAGAAAGAGCCATGTCAAAAGCATAAGAAGAAAATAAACTCTGCCAACAGTCAGTGGACTTGGAAGAAGACCTGAAGCCTCAGATGGATATGATATTTAAATGCTGCCATGTTATTATGGAAATCTTATTTCATAAGAATTGGATGTTAGTTGGAATATGATGGCGCCAACATTCACTTTCAGAGAGTTCCAAATCTTGGCATTATTGCTTCTATCCATGGATTTCAAGGTTTAGAGATACATAATATAAAAATAATAATCTTCAAGCACATGTTAACATTATCATATTATTAGAATATGTAGTTTCTTAATTCCAATGTTTTTAAAATTGTTTTGATTACAACTGGGAGAAACTCTTGTTTGTGCACTATTATATATTTAATACATGATAATATTATGTTAAACAACAATGAAAAATTGATGCATGTATAGACAAGACCAGTAATCATTTCTTAGCATTCACTTGGTTGGATGAATTAATAAAAAATGATCAATTAATTGGTTAGATAATTAATAGTCCCATCGCTTCAGGAGCACATGATCTGTGGTTCTCAAACTTTAGCATGTGCCAGAATAACCTGGAGGAATTGTTGAAACACAGATGGCTCAGTACTCCTCTGCTCTCCACCCTCCCCAAAAGTTTATGACTCAGTAGGTCTGGGTGGGACTTGAAAATTTATATTTCAAACTTTTTCCCAAATGATGCTGATGTTGCAGGTCCAATGATCACCCTTAGAGAAACACTAGCCTGTGGCATTACCCAAGTCATAATAGATAGATGATAGATAGATAGATGATAGATAGATAGATAGATAGATAGATAGATAGATGATAGATAAGAAAGAAAGAGAAAAAGAAAGAAGAAAGAAAGAAAGGAAGGAAGGAAGGAAGGAAGGAAGGAAGGAAGGAAGAAAGAAAGAAAAAGAAAAAGAAAGAAAGAAAGAAAGAAAGAAAGAAAGAAAGAAGGAAAGAGAAAGAAAGAAAAAAAAGAAAGAAGAAGGAAACAGGAATAATTGTAAGTGGAAGGGAACATTAAACATCTTATTATGGTTAATACCAGTTCTTTAATTAGAATCCATTGGAAATTTCTATTTCATTATTTGAAAATACATATAAACACTACTAGCCCTCTTCAATTCTCAAAGTTGTATGAGGAAAATATTTCTAATATAGAAAGCAACATTTTGCAAAGGGAAAAGTAACAGAATCCATGATCTATCATACTTACCACTAAAATTTGGGATAATAATCATATATATTACATATATTCATAAATAAGCTTTGATATTTACATCTCTAAAGGAAAAATAATATCACTTCACAGGTATATCAATACAAGTTGATACATTTGTCAAAAACAGTCTCTAACTACAATTTACAGGTCTTAGACCAAACCAACAACTATATATATATATATATATATATATATATATCAAAAGGAATGAAATCTTGCCATTTGCAATGACGTGGATGGAACTGGAGGGTATTATGCTGAGCGAAATAAGTCAATCAGAGAAAGACATGTATCATATGACCTCACTCATATGAGGAATTCTCAATCTCAGGAATCAAACTGAGGGTTGCTGGAGTGATGGAGGGTGGGAGGGATGGGGTGGCTGGGTGATAGACATTGGGGAGGGTATGTGCTATGGTGAGTGCTGTGAATTGTGTAAGACTGTTGAATCACAGACCTGTACCTCTGAAACAAATAATACATTATATGTTTAAAAAAAAAAGAAGAAGAAGATAGCAGGAAGGGAAGAATGAAGGGGTAGAAATCGGAGGGGGTGACGAACCATGAGAGACTATGGACTCTGAGAAACAAACTGAGGGTTCTAGAGGGGAGCGGGGTGGGTGGATGGGTTAGCCTGGTGATGGGTATTAAAGAGGCCATGTACTGCATGGAGCACTGGGTGTTATATGCAAACAATGAATCATGGAACATTACATCAAAAACTAATGAGGTAATGTATGGTGATTAACATAACATAATAATAAAAAAAATAAAGATAAAGAAAAAAAATCCCTATATATATGGATTTAGTTCTTATCTAGTTAAGGAAATAACCCTTACTCCAACATTATGAATTTCTTATTATTTTTTAAAACAATTTTTACATTTATAATTTGATACAGTATTCACATGAAATTGGACTTTGTGTATGGCATGAAGTATTGGTCAAGTTACATCTTTTTCATCATAGATGTCTACTTTTCCTTACATTATTTAAGTATGACCTTTCTCCAGTGAATGGGAAGTGTCAACTTTGTTAGAAATCAAAGGTCTGCATAAGTTTAGATCTATTTCTAAGTTTTCTATTCTGTTATATTATTATTTTATTCTACCTCTATCATGATCTTTTAATTATTATAGAATTTTAAAAGCCTTTATATATTTTTTTTCCTGCAAGACCAAAGCTTAATCATTTCCAAGTGTTTTTTGGCCATTCTTAGCCTGCTTTTATTGTTGTTGTTGTTTTTATTGTTAATTTGACTTTTTTCTCCCTCACACACACAAATTGGAAATTTTATTAAGATTGCATTAAATATATCTAAATTTGTATTATTGTGGAGGAAACTGATATATTTATTACTTTGAGTCTTACAATCCTTGAGCAGTGTCTTCTTTCCATTACTAAATTCTCTAATATTGTTCAATAATGCTTTATTTATATTATTTCTTGTAGCTCTTTAACATAGTTCTCTGTCTCTTTCTGTTTCTCTTTCTCTCCCTTGAATGTGTTTGTTGTTGATAAATAGAAATATAATTGAATCTTATAATTATTTATTTATTTTTGAATATTTTATTTATTTGTTTGAGAGAGAGAGCACACAAGCAGGGGTAGTGGCAGACAAAGGGAGAGGGAGAAGCAGGCTCCCCACTGAGCAGGGAGCCCAATGTGGGGCTCGATCCCAGGACTCTGGGATCACGACCTGAGCTGAAGGCAGAAGCTTAACCAACTGACCTACCCAGGTGCCCCCAAATCTTCTAATTTATTAATATAATACACACTAGAAATTGACATGATGTCATTTAAATATTTGGTATATTTTTCAAGTGAAAGCATCTGTTCCTAGATTTTTCTTTGTGGTATGGCTTTATAGTTATAGGAATATTTAGATTTTATATTATTTTAATCCATCCATTTTTGTAAGTTCTGTTTTCTCAGGAAATTTGTCCATTTGACTTAACTTTTCAAATTTACTCATGTAAACTTATTTATAATACTATTTTCATGTTAATATCATTATATTAAACTTTCAGGATTTGTAATGGTAATATATTTTTCTTCATGTTATTGATTATTTGTTTTCTCTCCTTTGTATTATTCATCATTCTTGCATATTGGTCAGTCAGAGAATCCATATTTGCCTTTGTTGACCTTCTATATTGCCTGGCTTTTATTTCATTAATTACCAGTCTTATCTTTATTATTTTTCTTTCTATGTCTTATTTTTATTTATTTTGCTGCATTTTATATAATTTCTTGGGTTATATTCTTCAACCGTTAATTTTCTGTCTTGCTCCTTTGCTAGTGTGTGTGTGTGTGTGTGTGTGAGGCTATATTGTATCTTCGCTGCTTTAAATATGTCAGACGAGTTTTGTTTTTATAACATTTTTGTTATTCAGCACAAAGTATTCAATTCCATTATGATTTCCTCTTTGAACAATGAGTTATTTACATTTTATCTGGATAGTTCTTCACCATCATATTGTGTCTACAATGTCTTCAAACATATATTTTTCCACTTTTCTAGTTTATTTGGCAATGTTTCCTCCAAACTGTTCAGTCTTGCAGCATCTAAATTTAGTCTGAAATGTCCAGAAATTTATAAATTTATATAATTTATTATAAAGCTCCATAAAAAGTTAATGTCTATTACATATCATAACACAACATTAGCTATTACATAATATCTTTTACATATTAATGTCTATTACATCAAAGAATCTCTACTTACTGTTAAGAATGATGCCATTGCCCATGATGTGTGAATGTCAAAAAGAGAACTTTGTGACATGGAAACCATGATTGCATGTACATAAAAACAATTGCACTCAAGAAGCTAAAGGTGACAGAGTTGTAGGGGCATATTTCTTCATGAAAATACTGAAGTAATCATATTTCTATACATACTTATAAAGTATATTATAGGACAAACCTAAGTCACTGTAAATTAATAATTCACCTTCTAATACTCTGTTTTTAGCTTTATGTTTATATTAACCTCTGCCTAGGCTTTGCAGATACAAATTGCATTGTGTATATCTGGTAAATCCTGGGTAATTCCAATTTATCTTGTGCAACATACTTAATTAGTTAACATGCTATCTAAAACTGTGAAACTACCGCATATTTATGATGATTTTAATGTTCTATCTCACCTTTGTATACTCTGATTTACAGGCATGTACTATGGCACTTTGTTATGTGCTTGCAAGGAAGAGAAATTATTACCAAGTTATTTATTTGTTAGCAATAAAGAAATTAATTTATTTTCATGATTACTACAGCTAAATAGTCAAGTAAGCAAATGCATCAAAATCAGCATCTTGCTGCTAGCATAAATGAAAATTACCACTTTAGCCAAGTTCCAGGTTTAGAACAATAGAAGAGTTTTCTCCTAAAGAGTATTCCAAGCCAATGACTATATTGCATGTTCTGTAAGACCAATACATTAAACTCTGACTATCACACCAAGAAAATAGGGGTCCTATTAAAGTTTTATTTGTAGTTCTCACAGAATTTTTGGCCATGACATGATATCATCAGAGATATTGAACATTTGGGGACCAAACAGCTGAGACTTAAGAAAATGACTTAAGAAAAACACAGCCTTTCCTGAAATGCCATTTCATTTTTCACATAAAAAAGAACAAGAGAAAATTAATTATATTGAAATATAAAACTAGACAATCGGAGGGATTATCTGAATATGAGCTGATAGCACTAGGGGAGCAGAATATTGAAATTTAGCAGAAATTTTGTTCTCTCATGGAAAGCTGTGATATGAGTCAATAGTTTATCACCTATATGTCTATATGTCATGTTAATAGTTTGAAGGACATGTACTAAAGACTAAAGTGTGCATAGGTTTTCACTTTGTTTCCCAGTACAGATTTTTTTATTAATATGCTTTACTTTTAGAATAGTTTTAGATTTTTTTTTAAATGAGAAGATAGTAGAATTACATATCCATTCTGACACATACACACAGTTTCTCCTATTATCAAAGTCAGACATTTATATGATATTTTATATTTATTTCTATTACAACATATTCTCATTAACTAAAATCCATAATCTATTCTGATTTCCTTAGTTGTATACCTAATGTTCTTTTATAGTTGTTTCAGGATTATATCCAGGTTACTCCATCTTTTGTCATGTCTCCTTAGGCGCCTCTTTATTGTGAAAATTTTTAGATTTTCCTTGTTTAGGATGACCATAATGATTTTGAGGAGTAAAAGTAAGATATATTGTAGGATGCTCTGCTATTAGAATATGTCTGATTTTTTTTTTTTTTTTAGCAATACGCATTTGTGTTTTCTCCATGTCTTTTCATAGTTTAGTAATAGATTTTTTTGGAATCACTAAATAATATTCCATTTTATGATATACAAAGTTTGTTTATCTGTTCATCTACTGAAGAACATCTTGGCTGCTTCTGTTTTAAGGGCAATTATAAATAAAGCTGTTGTAAAAGTTTAGGTGCAGGTCTTTGTGTGGACAATCCTTTCAATTCAGTTAGGTAAATAACTGAACAACTAGCTTTATATGAATTGTATGGTAAGAATATGCTTAGTTATACAAGAAACTGCCAAAGTTTCTTCCAAAGTGACACACCATTTTGTATTAGAAAGTTCTTATTGCTGTGCATCCTTGCCAGTGTTTTGTATTGTCGATTTCCTGTTTTAGTCATTCCAATAGGTATAGAGTGGTATATCATTCTTGTTTTAATTTTCAGTCCTCTAACAATGAATGACATTGAGCATATTTTCATGTGAATATTTGCCATCCGTATATTTTCTTCAATGAGGTATTTGTTGTCTTTTGTTTTTTTCAGATCTTTCGGCCATTTTTATTTTGGGTTGTTTGTTTTCATGTTGTTAAGCATGAAAAGTTCTTTGTAATATTGGATATAAGTATTTTATCAAATATCTATTTTGAAAATATTTCTCTAGTCTTTGGCTAGCCTTTTCATTCTCTTACTGGTTTTTGCAAATCATAAGTTTTTCCTTTTAATAAATTCCCACTTATTTTTCCTTTCATGGATTGTGCTTTTGGTGTTCTATCTAAAAACTAATTGCCAAATCCAAAGTCACCTAGATTTTCTCCTATTATCTTCTGGAAGTTTTATAGTTTTGCATTTTACCTTTAAGTCTATGATCCATCTTGATTTATCACTGTGAAAACAGTGAGGTCAGTGTCTAGATTCATTTTATTACACACAGATATGCACTTGTTATAGAACCATTTGTTGAAAAGACTATCCTTTCTTTTTTTTTTAAAAGATTTTATTTATTTATTCGAGAGAGAGAATGAGATAGAGAGAGAGCATGAGGGGGGGAGGGTCAGAAGGAGAAGCAGACTCCCCGCTGAGCGGGGAGCCCGATGCGGGACTCGATCCCGGGACTCCAGGATCATGACCTGAGCCGAAGGCAGTCGCTTAACCAACTGAGCCACCCAGGCGCCCCAAGACTATCCTTTCTTTTGTTGATTGCCTTTGCTAATTTGTCAAAGATGAGTTGACTGTATTTGTGGGTTTCTAACGGTGGGTTATCAATGCTGGTCTATTGATCTATGTGGCTACTCTTTCTCCAATAGTGTGCTGCCTTGATCACTCTGGATTTATAGTAATCTTGAAGTCTGGTAATGCCAGTCCTCCAACTTGCTCCCTTTCTTTATCTGTATTATATTACCTATTCTGCATTTTGTCTTTTCTTATAAACTTTGCAGTCAGTTATCTACAAAATAACTTGCTATGATTGATTGTGATTTTGTTGACCCTATAGATCAATTTCAGAAAAATTGAGATTTTAATGATTATGAGTCTTCTTGAACTATTATTGAGACCTCTTGAATTAAGAATATCTCTGTACTGGGGCGCCTGGGTGGCTCAGTCATTAAGCGGCTGCCTTCCGCTCAGGTCATTGTCCCAGAGTCCTGGGATGAGCCCCGCATCGGGCTTCCTGCTCGGCGGGAAGCCTGCTTCTCCCTCTCCCACTCCCCCTGCTTGTGTTCCCTCTCTCGCTATGTCTCCCTCTGTCAAATAAATAAATAAAATCTTTAAAAAAAAAAAGAGTATCTCTGTACTATTTAGATCTTATTGATTTCTTTCATCAGTTTTATAGCTTTCCATGTGTATATCCTCTACATATTTTGTAAGTTTACATATATATGCATTTTATTTATGATGACATTAAATAATATTGTGTCATTAATATCAAATTGCACTTGTTTTTTGCAAGTATAAAAATGAGTTTTGTATATTAACCTTAGATCTTGAAATTTTGCTATAAGGACACATTAATTCTGAGAAATTTTAATCAATTCCTTGGAATTTTCTGCAGAGATAATCATGTCATCTGTGAACAAAAAGAGTTTTATTTCTCCCTTCCCAATCTCTCTCTCTCTCCTCTGATTGTACTACGTTTTCCAATATGATGTTGAATAGGAATGGTGTGAGGTAACACCTATACCTTGTTCTTGATCTGTGCCTATTGTATTGGATCTATCAATTACTGAAATAGGGATATTGCAGTCTCTAGCCATAATATGGTTTTGTCTTTTTCTCTTTGCAGTTTTATCAGTTTTTGCCTCAGACGTTTTGATTCTCTGATATTAGCTGAATACATGCTATGGTTTTTTCAGTCTTCTTAGGAGAAATGACCACTTTATCATCATGTAATGCTTCTCCTTATCCCTGATAACTTCCCATGCTCTGAAATGACTTGTTCTGAAATTAATATAGCTATCCCAGCTTATTTTATTGGTGTCAGTATGGCATATGTTTCTCCTTTCCTACGGTGTTTACTTCAAAATTCTCCTTACCCAGTTCATATGCTAGTAGGAATAGCAAATCCATCTGTTATTTACTGAAGACTTCTTTATTTGTGATTATGCTTCTTTCCTTGAAAATATTTCCCTTGAAATATCTCGGGTCTTACCCTTTGAATTTGTTTTTGCTTTTGATTTTGTTTTTCCTCAAACTCCCTTCACTCCCTTGATGACCTCCTCAATTCTCATGATTTTAAATATCATCTATGTAACAGTGATTCCTAAATTTATATATTTATTATTATTGAGTTCCCCCTTGAACTTACTGCTATTAAATTGCATTCTCTGCAATTTAATAAAAATTCTCTGCACCATTTACATGTTTAATAGGTATATGCCCTAAACTGAAATTCATCTCAATTAGTGATGACTTCAATCCTCCAACTGTTCAAGTCAAAATATTTGTAGCCATTCTCATCTCCTTTCTTTGTATTTTTCTTCTTGTTTCCCTCCTTCCTTTCCTACCTACTTCTTTCTCTTTTTCCTTTCCTTTCCTTTCCTTTCCTTTCCTTTCCTTTCCTTTCCTT
>NW_023270305.1:34474029-34554625 GCF_011800145.1 Mirounga leonina | reverse complement strand
TTTCCTTTCCTTTCCTTTCCTTTCCTTTCCTTTCCTTTCCTTTCCTTTCCTTTCCTTTCCTTTCCTTTTTTCCTCTTTCATTGCCAATAATAAATCTATCACAAAACATCCTTGGTATTATTTTCAAAATATCTGCAGAATATGGCCATTTCTGACTTTGTCATTGGCCACCACCCTGGTCCATAACATTGCCATTCTCGCTTCTGAATTATTTCAGTAGCCATCTGTCTGTTCTCCTTCCATTATCACCCTTCCCCAATAATCCCCAATTCCAGGGTCAATGTTTGATATATCAAATATATTTCATTTTATTTATTTAGGTAGGTAATTACTTAATTTATAAAAGACTTATTTTTTTAGAGAAATTTCTCGTTTACAACAAAATGCAGACCAGAGGGAAGACTTAATCCAGGGTAGTAAACATCACCATTTATGTGACCTATCGGCAGTGGTAGAGTCAGCTAATAACCTTTGTCTACTTTAAACACTCCCGTTACATGATTTCCAGTAGAAGAAACAGTCGATAAGAATGTTAAGGGGATGAAAATCAAAAATACATTAGCTACTTCTCATGGGCTCTGCAGCTTGATAGGCATTTCAGTGTATTTAACTTTAGTTACTGCTAATAAAATATACAGCTATCATCCAAAAGTGAGTATGGCAGATTTCAAAGCTAATCCCTTCCCATGATGCCAATTTGTCTCTCTTTTTATATCAGTCCTCTGTAATTTGAGTTTGGGATCTGTGACATTCTAGAAATATGACTCTAGTAAAATATTCTTAACAAAAGATGAAAAACAACCTACTTCACAGGATGGCTGCTTAGAAAAAAAATCAACAAAATGCTATAAATCAATATATAGATTACACATTGTTATAAAAATGTGGATATTTGAAAGCACCTGCCCCTCAAAACATCCTGTTAATTTTGTCAACAGTTATAATGCAAATGTATATTTTACTTCCTTGATTCATAAGTCTTCCGTATGCTGCAAACAAGTAATCTAATTTCTACTTTGAGATTTGATCATTTTATCAACATTTGGGTCCATACTATTAATTCTTTTAAGAAATGATCTCTTTACAAATTGCTTAGGCATTTTAGATATTTTTTTCTTTATTTTTACTATTCTGGAAAAAATTTTAATAGACTTTGTTTTTTGGAGTAGTTTTTGGTTCATAGTAAATTGAGTGGTAGGCAGAGATTTCACATTTACCCTGTTCCCATTTTCACCCACAACATCGTATGTTTATCACAACTGATGAACATACACTTACATGTTATAATTACCCAAAGAACATAGCTTACATTAGGTGTAAAGATTGCATTTTAAAATATATATACATAATTTATTAATAATATACAGATATTCTTATTAATTCTTACTCATATATATTCTTATTAATACCAGTTTAAGAATATATACCAAGGAATGTTTATAGCAAGGAAAATTAAGGGGAAATAAAATAGGGTTCTTTGGTATTCAATATTTATCTGTGCCATGATTTTAAAGAGAGAGGGGAAAAATAACATTTCTTTCCATAATAATTTGCTTCTCCTAACTTGCACACAATTTATTCCTCATAAAAATAAATCTTGTTGAAAATCACCACAGGCCCAGGAAAATGCTAAGATCTTGTTTAGATTTCCAATATAGCATATCTAGGATTTGCTTTTTAAAAAGTCCCCACTGGCAAATCATTTCAAAAATGTAAACACATTTGATGTAATGAAGCTATACGCTGCAGTCATCTCTGAAGGATTAACAAATTACTGCTCATTATTCTATTTTATTTAAACAGTATTCCAAAGAAATAAATAAAGCAGAGAAGGAAGCAGGAATTGGAAGAGAAACTACCAGATGAAGTATATAGCAGTAGTCACTTTAGTAATGTTTCTTAGTTGTATAGTACGTTAGAGTTCAGGTAACTTTTTTTTTTTTTTTTGTAGCTCATTTTATCCTTACATCAACCCCATGAATTTAGCATAAATAATTGCTCAGTTTACTTAATTTAAGGTAGAAAAAAATCCAGTGGGGATAAGTGACATATCCAAGGGCCTACACCTAGTAAATGGCCAGAAGCAAATCCTAGGTCCTCCACTCTGACCTGAACTTCTAGAGTGTGGGTGGGGATATGGGAGATTTTTCACAAAAAATGAAGGCACTTATTAGGTAATATGGGCAATGTATCAAGAAAAGAAAAACAGGGAGAAAGAGAGAGAGAGAGACTTCACACAGGCCCATAATTAAAGAATTGTGGTTGCAAGGTTGCCAATACTAGAGTGCAGAGAAAGTGTTTGCACGTTATTGGCTAAGAGCATGTGAGGAAAAAGGTGGCAAGAAACACCACTGGGAAAACAAGTGTTGGCCAGACCCCTGTATACCTTGCTAAGAAGCTTGGACTTTTTAAATTTTATTTATTTTTTTAAGGAAATGCGAAGCCATGGAGAAGTTTCTATAAGGGGAAGTGAAATTATCAGATTTTAATTCTTGCAATACCATCTGACTTCACTGTAAAGTATGCTTAGAATGAAGTAAGAGTAGAAGCAAGCAGAATAGTAAGGAAATTATTGCAATAATATAGGTGAAAGATAATTACAAGTTTATTTAAAGCATGGAGTTAAACTGACAATTTAGAAAACAAGAATAATTTTTGAAATGTAGGGCTTGATTAACTGGATGTTAGAGATGAAGGGCCAGACTCCATCCATCAAGAGTTAGTGGATGTAAACCATATTTCGTGCACATTGAGAAAAGCAATAAAGGACACCAGTTATATAAGAAACCTCCTTTTGAGAAAATTTTATACTTAAGCCCTGTTTGCAAATTTGAGGAAATATTTAGGAATATTTTTCAACAGTGTGAATGGTCTGATTTGTAGAATGATTAATGGAAATGTAACAGTTGTTTTTTTTTTTTTAATATTTTTTTACTTATTTGACAGAGAGATACATAGCGAGAGGGGAACACAAGCAGGGGGAGTGGGAGAGGGAGAAGCAGTCTTCCCGCAGGGCAGGGAGCCCGATGCGGGGCTCGATCCCAGGATTCTGGGATCAGGACCCGAGCCGAAGGCAGACGCTTAACGACTGAGCCACCCAGGCACCCCGGAAATGTAACAGTTTTACTGGTTTCAATTCTACATGTAAGGAATCTGAAGGCCTCCACTCTATCCAACAAGTAAAGAGCTCAGCAAACTGAAAAACCAACAATTGTATATTCTGTACAAGAAGGCAGGTTACAGGGCAAACCACTGGCCCCGATATTTAGGAGACAGACTTGCAGAAACAGTCACAACTTACCAGAGGTGGGACTCGGGAGTGCAAACCTCCAGGAGAACCAGTGTCTAGGTAGGAAAACCTGAGTCATAAGTGAGGAATTGTTGGAAGATCAGTGTGGAAAATTCTGAGAGTTAAGCTCTCCAAGGAGACCCAACGATATGGGAGACTCCACAATTTTGTGAAATTGCCTTCAGGAGCTCCACCAGTTTGTCAAAGAAAATAAAGGAGAAAACTCCCCTCATGTTTATGGAAGGGGGAGGTGCAGTGGAGCAGTTTTGAAATACGCCACAGCACTCTTTTTTCTTATCAACAAGGCCTGACCTCAGGAGAAACTAGTTAACCAGAGTCTAGCCTTCTGGGGTATTACCACAGCCTAACTAACCTGGGAGAAGGGAAATAGTCAACTCCAGCCAATGATAGCCATCCTCTCCTGCCTAAGAAGGGAGAAAAAACCCCTAAGAACCACTTGTGAAGTTCACAGTCAGCAGGCGTAGGCATGCTAAAAGGCTGCGACCTAATCATAGGACTATAGATTGCCCCTCCCCCACCCCATTCTTTACCACCACATTGCTAAACGCCTATTTACAGCAGTTCCTTCTACATAGTACATCGTGTCCAGCTATCAAGAAAACATTACAAGGCATACCAAATGGCAAAATCACCTTTTGAAGTAATAGCGCAAACAACAGTAATACCAGACGTGGCAGGGAATTTGGTATTGTTAACCAGGAATTTAAAACATCTGTGATAAATATACTAAGAGCTCTAATGAATAAAGTAGACAACATGCAAAGCAGATAGGCAACGTGAGCAGAGAGATGGAAATCATAAGAAAAAAAAAGAAATATTAGAAAGAAATGTAGAAGAAATGAAGGATGGCTTTTATGGGATTACTAGTACATTAGACACAGCTCGAGGAAAGAATCCCTGACTCAGAAGTTATATCAGCAGTATCCTCAAAACCCAATAGGAAAAGAGAACCAAATTTGGGAAAACAGAATATCCAAGACTGTGAAACAAATACAAAAGGTGTAATATTATGCATAATGGGAATACCAAAAATAGATAAAAGAGAGAAAGGAGTAGAAGAACTATGTGGAACAATAATGACTGAGAATTTCCTTAAATTAATGTCAGGTACTACAGCAAGATCCAGAAAGATCTGGAAACACCAAGCAGGATCAGCGTCAAAAGACATTACCTAAGGAAATGACTTCAAACTATAAAAAATCAAAGACAAGGAAAAAATTCTGAAAGAAACCAACAAGAAAAAAAAAAAAAAAAGAAGCACCATACTTATAGAGTAACAAAGATAAGAATTACATCCAGCTTCTCCTCAGAAACTATGCAGCATGAAGAAAGTGGAGTGAGAGAAAGTATTGAGAGAAAAATCCAACCAACCTGGAATTCCGTATCCTGTAAAATTATCCCTCAAAAGTGAAAGAGAAATAAAGTCATCTTCAGATAAACAAAAATTGAGAGAATCAATTGCCAGCAGACCTGCCTTGCAGGAAATGAAAAAAAAGTTATTTAAAGAGAAAAAAAAATTATATATAGGTTAGAAACTCAGCTCTACATAAAGAAGGAATAAGCATCAAATTTTAATTGATCAGATTTTTTTTTCAAAATAATAGCAATAATGTGTTCTATCTATCTATCTATCTACCCATAATGCGTGCCTATGTATAAATGAACTGAATGGCAGCAATGATGCAAAGTGAATTGTAAGGGAGGGATTGACATTATTTTATTGCTATAATTTATTAAATACCCCTTAATAATTGTAATGTTATTTGAAAGCAGATTGGACTAGTTGTAAATATGTATTAGAAACTCTAAAACACCCACTAAAAAAAGTAACAAAAAATATAACTAATATGTTAAGAAGGGAGAGAAAATGGAATCATACAAAATGTACAATTCAAATCTCAAAAGACAGGAAAAAAGGGGGGGGCAAAAAGAAAGGCAAAAGGAGGAAAATAATAATAAACATGGTAGATATTAATCCAACTATATCAATAGTGACTTTGAAAGTGAATGGTCCAAATACATCAATTAAGACAAAAATTGTCAGAATGGATGCATAAACTGCAGTACATCCAGACAATGGATTATAATTCAGCCCTAAAACAACATGAGCTGTCAAGCCATGAACAGACACTGAGGAACTTTAAATGCATATCACAAGGTGAAAGAAGCCAATCTGAAAAGGCTACAAACTATATGATTCCAACTATGTGACATTCTAAAAAAGACAAAACTATGGAAACAAAAAGATCAGTGGTTGTTACAGCTTGGGATTGTGGGGGAGGGATGCATGGATAGAACACAGAGTATTTTTAAGGCAATAAAATACTTTGTATAATGCTATAATAATAGATGTCATTATATTTGATAATGATGTCATTGTATTTTATCCAAATCCATATAATATAGCACACCGCGAATGAACTCTAAGGTAAACTATGGACTTTGGGTGATTGTGATATGTTAATTTAAGTTTACCAGTTGTAACAAGGTACCACTCTGCTGGGGATGTTGATAATCTGAGAGGCTATACAGGGGTAGTTGGGGAATCTCTGCAGCTTCCTCTCAGTTTTGCTGTGAACCTAAAATTGTTCTGAAAACAGAAAACCTTATTGTTAAAAACTGCTTTATCATAAAAGAATATTGTTTTTTTTTTTAAAGCTATTGCAACAGCTATTAGATTGAGGTAAAATCATTTATATTTCCAGTTGGACAAATGGGCAGGCTTAATAGATAAGGAATTTTAAGGTCAACATAAGGATCCCAGCTTTAACTCACAAACTGGTGAACTCCACAATCCTAAGGGTATCCAGAGGTACAATTCTAAAGACATAATTCCTGCCACGTGTGAGAGGTTGGAATATGAAGCTACCTCTCAACTCCATAATTCCAGTGTTATTAATCCTGACTACCGTGGATACTTTTGGCAGAAAAATTGGGCCAATTCAAGCATTAAACAGAATGCAGTCTGAGGTAAATTACTGGTCAATCTTTGTTTTGTCCAGCTGCAGTCACACTGCTCTGTCCTCCACCATGCTTATGAATTGGCGGGAAAGACCTCAAACACTAAAAGGTGTGGAACAGTTCCTGGCACAATTTTTGGGGTTTTTTGCTTTGTTTTTCAGATCTTGCTTCCCTAATCCACCAGTGATGGACTTGCAATTGCATTTTACAGAAATGTTAGAGTAGAAACCTGTGGGCAGTTCCTATATCTGATTTCCTAGCAACAAATACGTTTTTATCCAGATTCCAATAAGCAATTGCTATTTTTTCCCACAATTCTTACTGTTGCATGTCCTTAGGGAATTTCTGGAGGTCTTGATTCAAAACTATGATTATGTGTGTAGAATTTGACTTACTACTTTAAGCTTACGGTGGGTAGGGGAGTTTTAGATTAGATTGGACCATAATGTTTCTTCCAGTTCCTCCCTGGAGAGACTACTCAGAGCCTGATTCTTCTGCTGTTTGGATTGATCTTACTCACTTTTGTCATCTTAATATGCAAAAGCTTCAAGGAACTATTCAATCCTAATATTTAGTAAGAGGCACAGCCTGCTTGGTATTGCCAAGACTAAGCAAAATTCTTATTCCTGTGAAGAGGGCTGAGGAGAAAATAGCACTTAGGCTCAGCATGAGCAGGAAGAGAAAAGAAAAGTTAGCATTTCCAGCTTCACTTTGATTTTTCTAATTTCAAAGAATTATAATCACTGCCAATGGACACAGGCAAATCTTCTAGTCTTTTTGAACATTTTTTTTTTTAAATAGGAAATATAGAAAAAGGAGGAAAAGCAGCTTGCTGGCATGTGCCTCATGAGCTCATCTCAGGTTCTTATAGCCAGCTGGAACTCAGGACATTCTGTGTTCCATGCCTGAACCATCTGCAGTTTTAGCTGCAGCAGCTCTTGGCTGGTAATGGAATGAGGAAAGGATTCACTAAAATGGCCTGATGTGAAGTAGGGACTTAATAACAATAATGAACTGCTTTTGTCTTTTAATTTCTTCATTTCCCCATGCTCATTTTTAGACTTGAAAATATAAAGAATTTTTGGAAATGGTTATATTGATTCATATGTTAGCATACTTGAAACCTAAAACAAGGCAAAAAAATATCAACTCTTAAAATATCTACATGATTAACCACAATTTAAGTGTGTGCCTTTCAAAGGCAAGAATCACTTCTAACTCTGCCGTTAACCCTGCTTTCTTGGGTGGGTAATCATCAAGGTCACTCAGTGAATACACAATACAATGTATAGAGGTCCCTTGTAGACAGACATACTAAACAAGTTTTGATTCTTCTGATCTATCTGCTAATATTTGGTAGACAAAAATTCTCTAAACACTGTTTCTTCATGTCTCTCTGACTTATATGTTATGTTCAGAACAACTCTTCAAATGATTCTTTTTTTTTTAAGATTTTATTTATTTATTTGACAGAGGGAGACACAGTGAGAGAGGGAACACAAGCAGGGGGAGTGGGGGAGGGAGAAGTAGGCTTCCCTCCAAGCAGGGACCCCGATGCGGGGCTCGATCCCAGGACCCTGGGATCATGACCTGAGCCGAAGGCAGATGCTCAACGACTGAGCCACCCAGGTGCCCTCTTCAAATAATTCTTTGATGAAACACACAGTCATATCAGCACTCCACTCATGAAATTCATGTAGTGTGAGAATTCCTATACAGAAAGTTTAGGGATTAGCAACGTGAGTACATTTATGTAGGCCAGTATAATTTCCTTTAATCTCTCTCTGCCTGACCTGCTAAAATGTTTATTGCATCAAGGCCTATATTACATAGTCATTGCATAGTATTAATTACAATATATACATGAATCATTTACAAATATTGACAAATATTAATCACTTAATTGGTATAAGTATGGCTACTGCTATTCATGGTAGCATATGGCATAACATTTCAGAATGCAAATTCTGAAGTCAGACTACCAGAGTTCAAATCTAAACATTTCCACTTACTAGCTGGGTACATGGATAAATGAGAAAATTCTCTCAATGCTTCTTTGTGCTAATTCCTAAGAAATTCCCTCAAATTAATTCTTAAAAACATTAAAAGTTTTTATATTCTTCCCATTAAAGGGAAAAAAAGGGGGGTCATTATTTTTTAAAGATAATCTTTCTTCCTGAATTCTTGATAAAATAATTTTCTTAGAATTTTACCTGGTTGGATGATGGAGTTGGTAATATACTGATTTCAAAGTTTTAGATATGAAGATATATATAAGTAATTAATAGCCAGTCAAAAATATAATGTTAAATACTGAGTAGTCAGTAGTAATAGCAGGCCATATCAAGAGATAAGAAGATATAACCTGGTTACTCTTGTGCCAGAAGACACTGCCACCTCAATATGTCCTGCTTATGAAGTGGAAAGGATTTGAGTTGTTTCAAAAATAATTGTAAAATGATTTTTCTTATGTTAGTTTTCTTTTTTTAACTAAATGTAAATTGTATAACTTTGAAATAAATTAACCAATAAATCTTCATTGGGGGAAATAAATTCCTTCCAATTGGTATATATATTCTAGGGATTTGTTCTAATAACCAGATCAGCTAAATTGTATATGTGTCTTTCTTAAAGCCTAGAAAATTTGTACATTCTCATGGAATTCTTTGCAAGGAGTCATTTTCCCTGAGATCCATGGCCTGGAAGGTGACAGTTAACATGGCATAATATAAAACTGTGAATTCAATATATAAAATACACTCAACCAAGCAAAAGAAATATATAATATAATAAGAATAATGATTTAAAATTCCTTGATATGAACTTGTTATAAATATGAATCCCAGAGATATTACTCATATTCACTTATCAAGTCTGAGTACCAATCAAATTAAAATAAGGAAAAAGAATAAGAATAATCAGTATTCTTTGAGTGCTTATTATATACCAGTGATTGTGTAGGAAGAGTAATCTGCTTTATATCCTTTAATCCTCATTTAAAAATTAGGTTGAGGTAGACACCAGTATTACCCATTATATTAGTTATCTCTTGCTGCATAACAAATTGCTGCAAATAGTGGTCTAAATAACACACATTTATTTTCTCACAATTCCTGTTGGTCATAAATCTGGACAAGAGCAATCTGGGTTCTTTGCTTCAGAGTTTCTTACAGGTTGCAGTCAAGGTATCATCCAGGGCTGTGGTCAAATCAAGGCTCTACTAGGGAAGGATTAATTTACATGATCGTGGGATAGATTCAGTTCTTCATGACCTGTTGGACCAAAGGCCTGAGTTTCTTACTGACTGTGGAGTGGAAACCACACTCAGTTTTTTGCCACATGGACCTCCAAATGGTAGTTTACTTCATCAGAGGAAATGAATAAGAGAGCCAGAGAAAATGTGTCAACAAAGAAAACACACACACACACACACTCCATCAGCCTAATCTTGTAAGGGACACCCCATTGTGCTTATCATATTATTTTATTAGAAAGTGAGTTGATCAAGCACACATGAAAGAACATGATTAGTGGTTGCGGGTATCATTGAAAGCCACTTCAAAAGTTGCCTATCATGGTTTGTGGATGAAGGAGCTGCAATGTCATTTGGGCAATTTGTCCCGTATCACCTAAGTAATAAGTAACAGAGTCACTATATGATTTCAGTCTGAATCAGCAAAAACACTGTCAGTCAAGAATCCTATGCCTGTAAGATTATCTTTGAAAAATGAGGGAGAATTTAAGGCATTCCCAGATAGACAAAAGCTGAAGCAGTTCATTAGCATTAGACCTGTCCTGAAGAATTACTAAAGGGAGTGCTATAGGTTGAAATGAAATGATACTAAACAACAACTTGAAGTTGTATGAAGAGATGGAAATTTCAGTAAAAATATGTGCATGGGCAGGGATAAAACCTAGTATTATTGGAGCAATGGTTTAAAGTTCTACTTTTGGGACGCCTGGGTGGCTCAGTCAGTTAAGCGTCTGCCTTTAGCTCAGGTCATGATCCCAGACCCTGGGATCAAGTCCCGCATCAGGCTCCTTGCTCAGCGGGGAGCCTGCTTCTCACTCTGCCTGCCACTCCCTCTGCTTGTACTCTCTCTCTCTGACAAATAAATATTTTTTTTAAAAAATACTAAATAAATAAAATAAAATTCTACTTATTCTTAGAGCCTGTACATTAAAAAATGAGTCTGAAAGCTAGTTTTTTTGTAACTTTGGTTTGTAGCTCCACATTTTGTTTTCTGTGTAATCTAAGACTAATGCATTTAAAAGACTTACAAATTTATGTTTTTGCATACAAGTTATAAAGAGAGAGATTGCATATATATTCAATATACATATATAAATACATGTAATATATAAAGAGAGAATATATGTAATTTTGTGACATCAATAACTGAAAGAGTTGGGGGTGGAGCTGTAAAGGAGCAGAAAAAGCAAATACTCTATGATTCCACTTATATGAAATACTTAGACTAGTCAAAATCATAGAGACTAAAGGTAGAGTAGTGGCTGCTAGGGTCTGAGATGGTAAGAATGGGGAGTTATTGTTTAATGGGTATAGAGTTTCATTTTACAAGATGAAAAGAGTTCTAGAGATTAATGATAGTAATACAACATTATGAATGTATTTAATACCACTGAACTATGCACTTAAAACCAATTAAGGTGGTAAATTCATGTTATGTGTATGTTACCACAGGGGGGGAAAATGGAAAAAATGATTATCAGTCTTCATCTAATCCTCTAAGGGAAGAGACCAACCAGTATGACTTCTTCTAAAGTGATACACCATCTTTAGCTACAGATTGCATTTAGAGAAGGAGTCCTTAATTTTATCTGCCCACCTGAGCTGTTCCAAGTGGAATTATATAGCAGGAAAGTGTAAAAGGTAGGATATATTCTTTTGGCACTTGATCAGGCATTACACCACAAATGCCAAAATCTTAGCGGTGGATGTCACTATCTGACCAGACAGTTGGCTCTGTGAAAGGCAGTTGAGAACATTTGAATTGTACCATGAAACTTTCTCCCAACAAATAGGAATTATGTTTTTATCTCAGAGGTGTATATTAAAACTCATCTCATAAAAGATAAGTAAGAATAACTCTTTGGTCTATGAGACTCCTAGATAAGTACCTGTCATAGCATAGCATGTGTGATATATTTCATCAGTCTACAATAAAAACAGGGCAACTTGTTTTAAAATATTTAATTTAATATACATCATACACTGAACTCACTGCTACCTTGAGGGCATTTTATCTCCACCTGGACTCACTCTTATTGGCATAAAGTCATTACCCATGGTGCTTAATCATAAAGCACAACCCTGGTTACTCCCTCTCCCCAGGAATTGGAATTCAGATTCATAAACTGAAGGCCAGAAAATACTATAATTGCCCCCAGCCCAAGTTGTCACCAATGTATAGCTTCTTCCAGAGATGTTCTAATTAGCAAGTGTAGACAGTTGAAAAAGGAGAAGTTTGAAGATCCTCTTTGTCTAACAATATCAAGGCATCTCAGAGTCTTTGAGACTCCTCAGAGGAAAAACTGTAGATTATCCAGTGTCAGCCACAGGATTGTCTACTGAAAATAGAGTATGATACATGTGTCAACCGCTATAATGTCTCTGCTAATCTGACTGCTTCTCTCAGTGCATGGGCTGTTGGATCAGAGTTAGAATAAGTGGGAGGAGAAAATCTTGTCTTCTGTCTTGTTACATGTAACTATGGTTTCTCCACAGTCTTGCAAACCCCAGAGCTATAATTTTACATTTACCCGCATTTTCTTTAATTCCCAAACAAGTTCATGTCAAGACCTTTACTCTTCTATTTGGCACTTTGGTTCCAATTAGACATAGCTCCCCACCCCTTTGAGGAGATGCAACTTCTTAGCAAGGCTCAGTTTGGTGATTAATGTGAGGTAGGATTTAATGTCTACTTACCCCACCCCTACCTAGACATCTTTGTGAAATGCATCAACTTTATAATCATCTGTGGTTGTTCTGTTTAAAATTCTAAATGTTAGATCAGGAGATGGTCTTTGTCTCTACTACATGCTAGTCATAGAACCAAGCCTTCCCATAACCATCTAGGTGCTGGCTTTGACCTTGGCTTATCACTGCAGACACTCTGATTATGAAAAATTTGAGCGTTAAAGGTAGAAGGCTGAGAAAACGAACACTTTCTCTTTCAGGAGGCTAGAAGATATCAATGCAAATTTTATCACATCCCTTCCTAAACTTCAGAGTTTAAGATTAAAAGCACTCCATGATAGAGTAGACATTTTCAAATCCAAAATGAGTATTTTTATACCAGCATGAGTGAAGAGAGAATGTATCAGCCACAAGCAGTTTGATAAGCCTTGAAACCCATGAAAGCAAGAGTCACATAGTCAAACAGAAGCAGTAAAGAGCTTTGCACTATCTAGATGAAGACAGCCTTAGCCAATAATCAGAGTATTCATGTTCCACCAGGAAATCAGCTGTATGCAGGAGATGGATCACTAGGCTGATTTTATCTGAGGTCATTAAATTTTAATTTCTGACCCTTCTTGTTTTGGTTCCACAACTGACAAATATAGTTTACCATGTCCAGTTGCCAATAGTGAGTTGGTCAATTTCATTTCAGTTTTTGGTGACATTTATTTAACATTATACATTTCAGAATAGGCATTTGAATTTATACACAATCTCTTGGGCTTATTGAAAACACACACACACACACACACACCTTCACTTGCTGTGCAAAGTAAAATCACTATTGTCATAAACAGTGGGGCAGCTTTTTCTGCCTGACAAACCAAATTGCTTATCGTATAGAAATGCCTAAAGGGAAAGGATGTTAGATGACATTTGTCCTTATATTGAGCACAGTAGTGTTTCCTCTGTATAGTCACCACATCCACAGATGGTTCTCTACGGCCATGAGACCTATTGTTGCATCAATTAAAGGTCTCCCTGTTTGCATCAACATCATATCCTCTCTCATATTTGGAAAGCATTTCACTAATGAGAAAACAATGTTTGCACATACCATCTCATTTAATCCTCATTGTACAGTTAGTATTATAATTTGTATTCTCCAGGGGCAGACATTTAGACTGAGTGATTAAGTGACTTTCCTGGGTTTGCAAGCTTGCAAATGCTTGAGGCCAGGATTGAAACACAAGAGTTAAAGAGTTATTTTAACAAAGGCTTCAGAGGGCGCCTGGGTGGCTCAGTTGGTTAAGCGACTGCCTTCGGCTCAGGTCATGATCCTGGAGTCCCTGGATCGAGTCCCGCATCGGGCTCCCTGCTCGGCAGGGAGCCTGCTTCTGCCTCTGACCCTCCCCCCTCTCATTTGCTCTCTCTCTCTCATTCTCTCTGTCTCAAATAAATACATAAAATCTTAAAAAAAAAAACAAAAAAAACAAAGGCTTCAGAATCTCACATCAGCTCAGTGTTAAATGATTATATAAGATTTTGCAAATAATCTTGTGTTTACCTCTTTTTTTATTCACAGCCAGAGAGAAAGGCAGAACATTAGAATGAGTTTTTTTGTAACTTCCAAATGAAATTATTTTGCCTAAAGCCTGATAAAAGTGAATAAACATGTTGAAATTCTGATTTGTATCTTTTTGCAGTAACCAAATGTTTACTCACTCTGGAACTCTATTGACCCTTCTTCTAAAGAGAGAATGAATTTTAGACTTATGATTTCTTCAAATTCTTACTAATGATTTAAGCTTCATATAAAAATAAAGAAGACTACCAATACCTATTTTCATAACTAGACAATTTTATAAACATGTATGGGGATGTATTTGCCATTGTTTTCCACAATAAGTGCTCAAGTTCTCAAATCAGTAATGAAGTTGAGTACTCATGACAATAGTGGACTGAAGCTCTAAATTCCATATGTTTAAATCATTATTATAGTTATAGATTAATGGGAATTCATGGAGAATCAAGAAAAAAATTGGCATTTAATTTTATATATAACATCAAGAGTGAAAAGTATATGGTAATACTAGAAATAAAACATGTGTCATCCCTCATTGTATATAATTAACTTAGAAATGTATTATTCATTGCCTTGTGATTTTTTTTGTTCAGGGGAAGCATTAATAATTACTAGCAGAGTTTCTGCTATCCAACCAATGCTTCTAATTACTTCTATTTACAATTGCATTGTATTATGAATTAATTCACTCATTCATCTATTTATATGTGTTTCTTCAATAAAATATCTTATTCTCAGGCATTGCAATAAGCTAAGAGAATGCAAGCAATAATGAGAATGAAGAGTTTCTTCTCTAATTTTGATTACATTATAGGTTTGATATTGCAAATCAAAAATATTTAAGAAATTAGCAGAGTCTATACTGTACATAAATGTCTCTTATTAACACTTTCTTGATCAACTTTGTAGAAAGAAACATACATTATTAGATTGGCAGTGACTTAACAAACAATTATGTCATTAAAGCAAATTGCTTTTTCAATACCTGCCATATAATAACATATTTTATTGAATATTTAAAGTGATTGGAAACTCAAGCTATAGTAAAAGTTATATAATGATATATATATCATTATATGTAAATATATAATATATGTATATATTTATTATAATAATATGAATATTATATATATTTATTAGGGCAAATGTTTATTTGTTGTCCATGTCCAATTTAAATCAGGGGTCCAAACTTCTTCTATCTTGCAATTTAGCCTTTTGTCAGAATACATGGCTTTCATCTGTGTAGACTGAGAATGCAAGATAATGGAAAGTAAAAAACACTTTCTTCACAGTTGTTTACCATGGAGTATGTTGTTTTCGCCGTGCTCTACTGGCTGGCAAGATGGGTTATTTGACCTACCTAGATACCAAAGGCTGCATACTGAGGATCATGAAGATATTTGAAAAGCACTAGTGACCTCTCTTACTGCCTGTTCTTCTGACCACCAAGTACCTTCTTGAATTTCTTCTCTGGGACTCGATCTAGGAAAATAAGGTGTATACCTTCCTCACATCCAATATTTGAAAGTGGAATAGGAAAAGCATATGCATTTGCTGCCCTTTTAATGTAACAAAATTATTTCAATGTATTTCTTTTTTTAAATTTTTGTTTAGATTTTATTTATTTATTTGAGAGAGAGAGACAGAGATAGTGAGAGAGAGCACAAGTGGGGAAGAGAGGGAGAAGCAGGCTCCCCACAGAGCAAGGAGCCCGATGCAGGACTCGATCCCAGGACCCTGGGATCATGACCTGAGCCGAAGGCAGATGCTTAACTGACTGAGCCACCCAGGCGCCCCTCAATGTATTTCTAAGACATAATTCTCAAACCATTCTACTTAGATTGCTTTACTCCTCAGGGCTGCCTCTCTCAAATTAATTGCCAACTAAATGGAGGCTATCTGGAAAATAAGTGGAAAGCTATACCCTGAATCTAACTTATTTCTCGAGTTATTTTACTGAATTGAGATTTTCTTATGGTAACTTTTTATTTTAATATTTCAAATTTACACAATTTTGTCAAGAATAGTCCAAGAAACACCTGTGCATCCTTACAGAGATTCACCAGTGTTTCAATCTTGTGGCATTTCCATTATTATTCTCCCTCTCATTACTCTCTCTATGGATATGTTTCTGCTCTATTCATCCTTGCCATTACTGATTCAAATATTATACACTTTTCTAATTACTAGAACTAGTTACTTTGAGCTTCATAATAAGCTTTGACAGGTAATAGGATAATTTTATTTTTTCTGCTTATTTTAGAAATGATTTTGAGTGTTCTTGCCCCCCCCCCCTTTTTTTTTTTTAAGAATTTTAGGTCTTGCTTGAAAAGCATATAGAAAAGCACCGGTGAGGTATTTATTTGATTTGTCTTGAATTTTGAGATATAATTGAGAACTGAGTTATCC
Source organism: Mirounga leonina (assembly GCF_011800145.1). Lineage (NCBI taxonomy): Eukaryota > Metazoa > Chordata > Mammalia > Carnivora > Phocidae > Mirounga > Mirounga leonina. The sequence continues at coordinate 34,538,437 of NW_023270305.1, read as the reverse complement.
AGTGTTGGTTGGTTGGTTGTTTTTGTTTTTGTTTTTGTTTTTATCACAGTTTGTTTAGTTTTGTTTAGATTGTCTTTATACTACAGTAGTATCTCGTTTTTTAAAGAAAAGGCTAACCAAAGTTCATCTTTAACATAAATTATGGAGAACTCTACTATTAGTGGGTGTCTGAACAGTCTGTGTTATTACTCAGGTGTCTTCTTCTGTGCCCTGCTGTATTATGAGGGATTTTCATTATATATAAGCAAAGGAAAGGTGATACCACTGTAGGTCATGATACTTGCGCTCCTCTTCTGTTGTGTAGCAGCAAGGAAAAGACAATTCTCCAGCAGGCCACAATGCCCACACTCCCCACTTAAACTTGAAAATTGCTGCAGTTTAGCCTTTAAACACTTGACTGAGACTCACTCAGAAATTTGGCCCAAACTCAGCCATCTTTCAATATAAGTATATCTCTTGTGACTTGGGATCAGCATGTCTTATTCCACACCCACATCCTTCTGAACAATTCCATACCACTTGGAGGACCCCTCTATCACACAACTATTGACTAAATAGATGACTCACAGACTGCAGTCAGCTGAGGGATGCACCAAAATATGGCATGGCAAGGGTCTTTTAGTGAATCATTAAGATACTTCAAAGGCCACATTTGAATCCTACTATCATCCTCCTGGGTAGCCTGGTGATGGGTATTAAAGAGGGCACGTACTGCATGGAGTACTGGGTGTTATACGCAAACAATGAATCATGGAACGCTACATCAAAAACTAATGATGTAATGTATGGTGATTAATATAACATAATAAAAAAAAATAAAGTGTCATTCTCAGTCAAATACACCTAGGAGAGATTATCAAGATCCCAGAGGCAAGAGGAGGAACAGGAACACAAAGATATATATATTCCAGTTTCAGAAATGTGTATTTCCCCCCTTCAGGAAGTTTTCTGGGTTCTTATATTCTCCCCATGTTGGCACATTGTAATATGCATTTCCTACCATTGAATAATTTCCACCTAAATAAGCAAATTCCCCACAGTTGGCATCACAATATTGCCTGAGTCTTCTTTTAGGCCCAAGTTCGAAGGACTACCAATGGAACAGAAATGGATAAAGATGAATATAAATTATTTTAAGTAACTAGAACCTTAGATTTTATAGGTAAGGACATTCAGTCATGTATCTGGGAGCATGGTAACCAAATTTTGCTGGATTTCAGGATTCTGATTTTAGGGGGAATTCCAATTTGCTTCTTTTATTGCAGCTGATGCTCACCTCAGGATATAAGCACAAATTTAATTTAGTAATAGTAAAACTAATGTAGCTAAATTTATTGAAAATGTATTGTGTCTAATGTAGTGAGATATGTATATCTATGTCTGTATCTATGTATCTATGTGTAAACACAGATCTAGATATATTATGATTACATATGTATAATCTCACTTAAAGTAACAACAATTAAATGTTTGTTTCTATTTTTTCCCAAGTTTACAAAACACATGCATACACACAAACAAAATGAAAAACTACAGCTATTTAATTTGCTCTAACTAGGAGGTTGCAGAATTAGGGCTGAAATAGAATTATGACCACACAAAGTCCGACTCTAGACTCTGGGCTCTGGGCTCTTCACCATGATTTTTGATTGATTACAAATTGTATATTTTATTTTATTAATTTTAATTAAAAACTATGAGTCAGATATCTTCCAGTCTTATATCTTCCAGTCTTAAATTTGATTTTTACAAATTGGTACTAGAATATAATTATTATATTCTATATTTACAGGCATATTACAGCCTATGTTCTGTATTTTCCCTTCATTTGTTTCAGTAATAAATCTGCATTTCTTATTACATAGTCCATGGCATCAAATGTTTTCACTAATGTTCTTTCATTTGTTTCATCTCTTAGTAGATCCTTAATTAATTATCTCAATCTGTCATTTCTCTCTGAAAACTTCCAGTGCAATCCCATTCTGTCTTCTACACGAAGAAATTGGTGTAAATGCTCCTGTCCTTTTAATTCTCAGTAATCATCTGGCTCAAAGATGCAAGAGCAAGTTCAAATGCCCCCTTTCTGTGAACATTATGTTGAAACAATAGAAAACCAGAATTATCTGTGTTCACACAGTTTGCTATTTATGTTAAATTGACTTTAGTATTCCACTGTTTTCTTTGTCATAATCTGACCCAGGAGACTCTTGCCCAGGTGAATAACTTTCAACTTTATTACAGGAATTTCCTGAAAAGCTCATCAACTTTTTAATAGAATCAACAATATTCCAATACTGTTCACCTCTTTCCTCAGAAGTTTGCCTTGTTTTCCTCCAAATCACGAACTATTATATTTTGATTTCCCAAATCATAGTCAACTGTCACAGTAAAATACTTGCCTCAATAAATCTGACCTTGACCTTCCCCTTTGAAAACACAACCAAAGCTTTGCCAAGGTAGCGTTCACTCTTACTGAGGTAAACAGTAAGTGAAACTTTGTCTTAACTACAATGCAGTGCTAGGAATATCTGGAGAGCAAGAATTCCTAACAAATTTCCAGTGGTCTTCAATTCTGAAGTCCTAAGTTCTGGAAAGAAGAGCTATTCAAGATAGGAAGTAATTAATACGGAAACACACCCAAGTAAATGGAGTGGGAATAAATATAGATAAATATAAGTGGAAATTAAATAGCTGAATTCATTCTCACCAGGTTACTCATTGATTCCAAAACACTTTCCATAGTAATAACCAAATTCTTTAATTTGGGTATTCTTCATTTTCAAGCCATTTTATTATAAACATTGTCTCTTTCTTTTAGTTGCACTGTCTCACATATCAGTGCAAATTATGTCTAAGGCATGATTTTCTATTGCTATTTATTAAAGATGTGAACAAATGCCAGATATCAGTTGGTACTCTCACTTCACTAAAAGTAAGGGGGGAGAAGAGGAGATGGTATAAGAAAATGCTGGGAATATTTTGAACAAAAGAATATTTAATCTCCATTGCATTTTGCCACAGGTTGCTGAAAGAATAGGAGGGAGTGAAAGCAACTAAGTACTATTCATAATCTTGTGAATTAAGCACAGCTAGAGCTTCTGAAATTAGCAGTATTCCCCAATGTAATGGAATACCTAAAGAACTCACACATCAAGAAATTAAACATAGAGATAATGCAGAGCAAACACAAAGATAATTAAAAGAAACTCCTAAACAAGACAAAAAATGTTACAAAAATTCTGTTTAATGCAGTCTAGCCTGACAGTCTTGAAATAGTATTTTAATGATCTCCCTAAACAGAATATTTTTTATATAAAAGCAGCTAATTATAATCAGAAAAATAAATTCCATAAAGGAATTTAAAAAAATTACAGCTTCACATTTCTGATAAATATGATGTTATTTTTTAGAAGCAGTATAAAAAATATAAAAGCTAGATGATTAGACAGCTTTTTCTGTTGTTAATGGTTTTACTGAGCTATAGTTTACACATTTAGCATGTACAATTTGATGGGGTTTTTTGGTATATTCACAGAATTATACAACAATGACCACAATCAATATTACCATATTATATCACTTCAAAAAGCAGCCACTTATTCTTTAGCCATTACCCTACAGTCTTTCTATTCTCTTAATGGGATCTTTCATATAAATGTAATCATTTAATATGTGATATGTACATACAAGACACTATGTGGCCTTTTGTGTCTGGCTTATTTCCCTGAGCATGTTTTCAAAAGTCACTCATGACATAGCATGCATCATACTTCATTCATTTTTTATGGCAGAATAATATTGCACTGTATGTTTATACTACATTTTATTTAGCTCTTCATCAGTGGATAGAGTTTGGGATATTTTTCACCTTTTGGCTATTATGAAGAATATTGCTATGAATATTCGTGTACACATATTTGCATGGACATATGTTTTCGATTATCTTGAATACCTAAGAGCAGAATTTCTGGATCAATTGGTAACACTATATTTACATTTTTGAAGAAATACCACTGTATTTCAAGTGGCTGTGTCATTTTAAATTTCCTCCAACAATGTATGAGGCTTTTCAATTTCCCCATATTTTCATCAACACTTGTCCTGTGGTTTTGATTTGCATTTTCCTGATGACCAAGATGTTGAACATTCTTTCATGTGTTTATTCATCTTTTTATGTCTTCTTTTAAAAGTGTCTACTCAGATCCTTTACCAATTTTTAATAGTTTTTTGTCTTATTATTAAGAACTTGTAGGCATTTGTGTGTATTCTAGACACAAGTGCTCTATCAGATATTTGACTTGCAAATACTTTCTCCTAGTCAATTGTCTTTTCACTTTTTTTTGTGGTGTCCTCTGAGGCACAGAGGTTTTAATTTTGATAATGAAGTATAATTTATCTATTTTTTCCTTTGTTGCTTGTGCATTTGGTGTCTAAGAATACCCAAGAATCCTCTACCAAATCCAAGGTGACAAAGATTTAACCCCATCTTTTCTTCTAAAATTTTTATAGTTTTAGCTGTTACATTTTAAGATTTTTATCCATTTTGGGGGTTAATTTTTCTATATGGTATGAGTTAGGGGGTCCATCTAAATATTTTACATGTGGCTATTCAGATATCCAGCATCATTTGTTAAAAATCCTTTCACGATGTATATGTATATAAAATCATCACATACACTTTAAATATCTTTTAATTTATTTGTCAATTATACTCCAGTAAGCCTGAAAAAAATCATTTTATCATAAATGTAGGTGTTTATCCTGAACTGTTAATCCTGTTCCATTGATATATATGTCTCTCCTTATATCAACACCACTATTTTATTACTATAATTTTGTATTAAGTCTTTGAATCAGGTAAGGTGTGTTCTCCAACTCTGCCCTTGTTTTCAAAATTGTTTTGGCTTGTCTCCCTCTCTGATTTTTTCTCATGAGAGACTCTGGACTCCAGGAAACAAACTGAGGGTTACAGAAGGGAGGGGGATGGGGGGATGGGGTAAACGGGTGATGGGTATTAAGGAGGGCATTTGTTGTGATGAGCACTGGGTGTTATACGCAACTAATTGTTGAACACTACATCAAAAACTAATGATGTACTGTATGTTGGCTAATTGAACATAATAAATAAATAAATACATAAATAAATAAAATATTGTTTTGGCGATTCTGGATCCAGTACATTTCTATATAAATTTTAGGATTTATTTATTTATTTATTTGACAGAGAGAGACACAGTGAGAGAGGGAACACAAGCAGGGGGAGTGGGAGACGGAGAAGCAGGCTTCCCGCCGAGGAGGGAGCCCAATGCGGGGCTCGATCCCAGGACCCTGGGATCATGACCTGAGTCGAAGGCAGACGCTCAACGACTGAGCCACCCAGGCACCCCTGTAGGTCAATCTTAATAAGTATTCCAATTCATGAACTTGGGACTTATTTCCATTTATTTAGAATCTCTTTAATTTTTCAATTATTTTATAGTTTTGCACTCCATTTGTTAAATTTGTTCCTAAACATCTTATTCTTTCTGATGCTATTATGAATGGATTTATTTTCTTATGTTTATTGCAATTGTATAGAAATACAACTAATATTTGTATATTAATTATGATGGTGCTACCTTGCTGGACTTGTTTACTAGTTCTAATAATTATTTTGTGGATTTTACAGGATTTCTATATAAGAGATCATATTGTCAGCAAATGCAGTTTTAATTGGTCTTTTCCGGTTTGATTTTTAAATTTTTTTTTTTTTAAGATTTTATTTATTTGCGAGAGAGAGAATGAGAGAGAGCATGAGAGGGAGGAGAGTTAGAGGGAGAAGCAGACTCCCCGCCGAGCAGGGAGCCCGATGCGGGACTCGATCCCGGGACTCCAGGATCACGACCTGAGCCGAAGGCAGTCGCTTAACCAACTGAGCCACCCAGGCGCCCCCCGGTTTGGTTTTTAATTCAATTTTTTTTTCCCTAAATGGCCTGACTAGAACTTCCAGAACATTTTTAAATGGTAATGGCTAAAATGAACATCCCTATTTTTTTTCTTAATCTTAGGGGAAAAGCATCCGGTCTCTCACTATTATGTATGATGCCAGCTGTGTGATCTTCATAAATGATCTATATCAATTGAGAAAGTTCCCTTCTTTCATAATTTGTTGAGTGGTTTTATTATGAAAGGATGTATATTTTGTTAAATGATTTTTCTGGGTCTGTTAAGCTGGTCATGTAATTTTTGTCCTTTAATCTATTGATAAGGTTGCTACATTAATTGATGTTCAGATGTTAATTTGATTTTGCATTTCTATAATTAATCCACTTGATTATGATGTATAATCCATTTTTATAATTTACTTCTTCAATTTACTAATATCTCAAGCATTATTGTGTCTATATTTATAAAATACATTGGCCTATAGTTTTATTTTCTATGATGTCTTTGTTACATTTTGGTGTAAGGGTAATACTGATATCATAGAATAATTTGGAAAGTGTTCCATTCCCTAATCATTGTTGGAAGAGTTTGTGCAGAGTTGCTATTAATTCTTCATTATATGTTTTGTAGCATTCGCTGGTAAATCCATCTGGGTCTGGATTTTTTTCTATAGGTAGTTTTCTGATTACTAATTCAGTATCTTTATTATTCTAGTTCTATTTAGATTTTTATTATTATTATGTTCAATCAGCCAACATATAGTACATCATTAGTTTTTGTGGTATTGTTCAATGATTCTTTAGTTGTGTATAACACCCAGTGCTCATCACAACACGTGCCCTCTTTAAATTTATTTTTAATCAGTTTCAATAGTTTGGCCTTTGTAGGAATTTCTCATTTTTTTGTTATCTAATTTATTCATACACCCTTATTCAGAGTCTCTTATATTTCTTTTTATTTCTGTAAGGTTGTTAGTAATGTCCTCCTTTCATTTGTGATTGTAGTTATTTGAGTGGTAGGGGGCAATTCCTGAGTTGTGGAATTTATCACTTTGCATGGCTTCAGTATTCCACCATGGCCCAGTTGTAGGCTAGCAACATATCACTGAATGTGGATTGGAAATATATGTGCAGTCGCACACCATTATATAATATTTTCACCATACAGATACAATAGATGCAAAAAATCTCAAAAGCCATATATAATGGAAAATGAGGTAAATGAATAGGCAGTGATATGTTTTGAGTATGGACTACATTTTATATATATATTTTTTTAGTTGCAAATTTATATAATCTAATATTTGACAATTGCTTTGTTTATTAACTAGCTTGAAAAATTTCTTAAATTTACACTTGATCTTAGCCAAAAGGCCGAGAAGCGATGAAAAATTTCTTAAATTTAACAATTGGTTCTCACCAACCATTAACTTGCTCCATCAACTCGCCTGGAATTAATCAAAATTTAGGTCTTACAGATAGTTTCTGTACTATCTGTACAGATAGTTTATTGGTGCTTATCCCCAAGGATTATTTGTTTAAAGAATGTACGAATGAATGAGTTAAGGAACACAAAAATGATTCAATATTTTGTGTTTGTTTTTATCATTGCTTTGCACGGAGTTTGTATTTTGCCACATGTAAAACTCTTCAGTGCCTCTCAGATTCAATAATTCAACAGACCCCTACTCATGGTTTGGATTGTGTGTTATGATAATATTGACACTATTGATAGTATTGAACATTTTTAAAAAATAGAATGTGTTATCATTTAAACTTGAAAGGATGCCTAATTTATAGCCTGGCATAAATAGGCTACATCAAACTGTTGGACTTTCCAATTACTCAACCAACAAACATTTAGACTTTATTGTAATGGTATATATATATATTCTATCATATCTAATACTGACATGACTAAAGTTCTGGTATTCAGAAGAGCACATCATTTTGTTATTCATATAATTGCTATTTATTCAAACTAATTTTGTTATAATTTATTTTTTTAATATCACAATACCTTGTTTAAATAATTTACAATTTAAAAGTATAATCCCCATTCAGAGATACAATACAAACCCCCAAAGGCTCACGGAGGAGAAAAGGCTATTGTTTTCACTTTAAAGTCATTCAATGAAACAAAAATGAGATGATGGTTAGAGATCTAGGAGGTGAATAGGAGGTGAATGCATCTTTTTTGAACACAGAGTAAATGTCTAGCTGATCAAGATGGTTCTGAGGAGTCTAAGTATTATTCAGTTATATTTATTGATGGGGTCAGATGGCATAAAACATGCAGCATATAAGGAACCTGCAATCAAGAGAAAATAAGCAGAAAGACTAAAAACAGAGCTTGTTAGGAAAGGATGACTGTTGGCTCTGTTGTTTACAGTCTGTGCAAAAACTCAAGACACATACAATTAATTGAGCATAATTAAATACTTAATCTTGTGTTAACAAACAGAAGTGTCATGAAAGTTCATTGAGATCATTTGTGGGCTAGAATGACTAGTGTGAGTTTAATGAGTAAGAATAACTTAGTCCTGGAGGTATGCCAAACAATTATTAGTTATAGGTGAGGATGAATTAGTTACTTTGAAGAGCAATGTGATTAAAATGGTCGTAGAAGAGGTGGCACAGTCTGATTTGCTATTAATAAGGTTCTCCCATTGAAAGAGCTACTGGCTTTTCTAAGCTTTACTCTTTATTATTGCTAGATTTTTCTTGTCTGAAAAAAAAAAGTTTACAGAGCCACAAAATAAATTGGACATGGTATTTTTTTTGACAATTCACATAGCAGATTTTCTGAACTATGAAATATTTCATATCCTGTCAAATATAAATTATTTTTTATCTGGTATGTGGGAATTTTATATAAGTCTTCTTATCCTCTCTTTCTTCTACTCCCAATTTTCTCTTATATATCCATGCTTTTGAAACAGAATGAGCAAAAATCTGAAAAGAAACCCAGGAAGGAGTCAGAAAAATGAGCAACCTACTAAGAGCAAATGGTAAGGACTGGTGATTCTATGAGTGGAAAGATCCATCTGGGAAAAAAATGAGACATCTGTATCTCAATGTATATGCCACAAATCCAGTATGAGTCAGGAGTTAATTTTCTCTAAAATGCCTAAAAAATGAAATATTTTTAACTTTTATCTTTTTTGATGCCCTCATTTTCCAGAAATTATTTTTTCACTTATTTTTTCTAGAATGATATAGCTAAAAATATTTATATAAAGAAAAAAAAACAATGAGAGTATTTTCCGAAGCTTTTAATGTCATCATGTTATGTGAGCTCCATTAAGTTACTAAACTGTTACCAAAAAAAAAAAAAAAAAAGTATTTTATATAGGTAGGAAGTGTGTCTGAAATTAAAAGGAGGAAAAAAACACCCCAAATCTTGATCCCTTTTCTAGCTAACAAATTTTCATGAGGTAGTAGAATAAGGTGTTTTCAAATTTCTAAGTGGTTATTTGAATTTTATAATCAAATAACAACCAGAAAAGTAACCATATCTAACAAAGAGGAAAAGAGATCTCACTCTCAAAATGCATCATAATTATAAATTATAGTAACTCACCCATAATTACTGATATATGGTGAATTTCTTTGGGAAAAAAAAGAAAGAAAATAGCACCTTTTATAAACTGAAACTTTTAAAATAGTTAAATGTGAATTTCCTGATATTTTCTAATACTGGAAAGAAATAATTCTGGTGAAATTACTAAAAATTACTGTATTTAATGATCTCCATGGTCCTCAAAAACACACACAGTGAAATGTTTTTCCCCTTTATTCAAATGTCCCTGACACATTGAAATGCACACAGAAAGTGTAGGGCCACATTAGGAGACACTTAAAGCAAATCTGAATGGTTCTACCTGCCATTTACATATGTATTTAATTCTTCACCCTGTATAGTCTTGTCCAGTGGATATTTTGAGTGGCTGGAAGAACCATTTCTAGTTAATGTGAAAAACATGGAAAAGTAATTAACAAACTATCCTTCCATGAATAAAAATCCCTTTCCAGTTCAGCAAGTATCTTGATTTTATTTATAATCACTACTTAGTCTTTACTGAAAATTTACATAACACTTTATTATCTGCCGAATGCCTTTGTATTTAATTAAAAGGTTTATAATGTGGGAAGCCTGAAAAGTTACAGTAAGTGTTTCAAGCCAAAGATCATCAAATAGTGTTCACTAAACCTATTTTTCAAATTTATCTGTGATAAATTATTAAGAAGCAAGATTATAGCCACAATTCCTTGAAGATATATAACCTGAGAGAGAAAAATCAAAGCAAGCAGATGAAAATATTCTAGTTTCAAGTATGATTTTTTTAGCACAAGTTTTAATCAAAGTTTGTTGGAATGTTTTTTTGAGTGCTGATGTCTTGTCAAAGGGCTCTTTAAGATTCTAACTGAAGGAAATGACTTAGTGACTTAAGGCATTATAATGGTTCAAAGAAGAATGCATATATTATCTTCATGCTATGGACATATTTTGCATGTGTATACTGCTTAACTTTTTACAATAAATATTTTCTATTTGAGAAAATGTTATAAGTCCCCTCATACTGATAAAATTCTTTCAGCATTTCAAAGCATTTTATGTCTAATATTTATTCATTATCATATTACATTGGAAATATTATTTACATATTTGCAGAATTTCTTTCACCAAACAGAAGTAATAAAATACTCAAAGCTCATTCTTGCCAGTATATAGAGGACATGTATTCTCTTTTTTTTTTTTTTTTTTTAAAGATTTTATTTATTTGAGACAGAGAGAATGAGAGATACAGAGAGCACATGAGAGGGAGGAGGGTCAGAGGGAGAAGCAGGCTCCCCGCTGAGCAGGGAGCCCGATGTGGGACTCGATCCCGGGACTCCAGGATCATGACCTGAGCCGAAGGCAGTCGCTTAACCAACTGAGCCACCCAGGCGCCTGAGGACATGTATTCTCTAATAAAACCACTTACAATTTATTTATTTAACATTGATTTATAATTATGTAGTGCTTAGTTATTACTTGCTATTATTTCATTAAAAAGTGCTTCAAAATTCAGTAGCTTTAAATACCCATCATTTATTCTGTTTTGTGAATCTGTTAGCTGGCTGGGGTTTGTTGTTCTTAATTTTTTCCAGCAGTGGAGTCTGGCTAGAATGGGCATATTGGGTTCAGGCCCACTCCACATGTGTTCATTTGGTATCCATGGCATAAGGGGCATGGAGGAAGTTCTTAGGTTGAAGACAACAACATCAGAGGGTAAATCCGAAGTCCTAAGCACATTTCAAGCCTCTGCTTGCATCACACTTGTCAATATCCCATTTCCAAGCAGTTTACAAAGCCAACCCTGAAGCCGGGGTCAACATGGTAGTCTCCACCCACCATAAGACCAAAGCAATTCAGCACAATATTTTGGAGAAGTAAACTCCCTCCATGGAGATGGGATATGAATATATATACATATATATTTATGTGTTTATATTGTATATGTGTGCATATATTATGTGCATATATACATATATACTTATATGTATATATACACACATGCACATATATATACACGCACACATATATATCAGTATTACTCTGTGTGTATATATGTATATATTACTTTGCATATATGTGCATGTGTGTGTTTTATATATATACAATCTGATTTTTAATTTTTGTAAACAAAAGTTATAATTCCTAAAATTAAATTCCTTTTTCAAAGTGTTGCTTTGTGTTACTAACTTCGAGACTTTTGTATTTTCTCTAGAATAATGTAATTCCTTATCTTGGATTGGTACCAGGCATTTGGCTCAAAATTGTTTCAGTATTCTTATTTTATAAGTCATTTAAATTATTTCATCATAAGCAAATACTCTTTCAGGTTTATCTGAGAGTCAAGCCCTTCCCCATTTTTTCTTGCATAATCATTGGCTACTGCTTGACTTTATTTTTAATCTACTTCGAAACAAAATAGCAAAAACTGATGTTGATTAATAATAGGCACAATAATTGCTTAAGCATGGTTTTGTGTGCTTATGTTTTAAAATTTGTACAAACAAATGAGGAAGGCATATCTATGACCCCCATGATACAGAGGAGGCTACTGGGATTTCTAGAAGGTATTTGTTTGGTTTTTGGTTTTTTTGTTTTCGCAAAGTCAGAAAGCCAAGTACGTGAGTGTGTTGGTACTTGTGTAGTATGTGTGCAGGACCCTGGAGCTATGCTGCTAACTGCTGTGAATTATGTGGTCTCTTGCCAGCGTGCTTCTGTTTATTAGAACTAATCTCAGTTCAGGTAGTCTTTTTATAATATACTTAAGATGCATGTCCCTTTCTCACAACTTGGAGTCTGTTCACGTCTTCTGATAACTGAGCATGATCAGAAAAATTAATATTTTAAAATTTGCATTTCATCTACATTGCTCCTCCACAAACATCACATTTTTAATCAGTTGTGCTCTTCCTTCTCCAGATTATGCATATTTTAAGTGTGTTTCAGATAGCTATGTTGTATATGCAAATAGGCATTTTAAACTTCATAGAATACAAAACTTAAAGATGCAGTTATAGTACTTGCCCAGCAGTATCTTTCTTGTATTATATAGGACTGAATATATTGCTACATTCTTAAATTATCTTTTATTTTCTTATTTTTAGAGATAAGGTAACATGATCATTAATAAATTCAACAAATATTTATTTACATATTGCTTTGTAATAGTTTTTGAGCTATATGTTGGATATATACTTTTGAACGATACCCAGATCTTGACAATAGAGAAAACAGAGACTTAAAATTATATGAAATAATCATTTTAAAAAATTTCCTCAGTTCAGTCTAAGTGCATGATATCTGTTTAACTAGACATATCAGTTCTTTCTGTAGTTCACATAATTTGTGTTAGCTCCTACCTTTATACAACTGTCTTATGCCCTAGCTGAATCCTAAAAAGTTATTTTTCTATCTTTATATTTAATGTTGTTTCTTATATTAAAGTGCATTGTGTTTTGCTTGTCTAGATCTATATCTTTACTGATGGAAACAGAATATTAAGACTATCTCTGAATTTTGTTTTTATACTTCTAAAATTTTGGTTACGTTGTTAAGATCAAGTTGGCCAGTTTCCATCTTTACTCTTTGAAAATGATTTTTCCTCTTTATTTGAAGTCCTGTTCATTAATTTATTCATTCAGTGGCATTTACTTAGCATCTAGTATTCTCAAAGTATTATGTTATACCTTCTAAGTGTTACACAGATGCAAATTATATTCTTTCTTTGTATAAGACAACATGAGGTATATAAAAAAACATGGTTTGTGTTTTAATTCTGGCTCTGCCACATACTGCTAGAGTAATTTTCACAAATTAACTTTTTCAATTTTGACTTCCTTATTTGTAACTTGGAGATAATAATATTGATTATTAGGAAGACCAAATGGGTGAATACAATTATTTAGTTAGAGCAGTGCCTTAATGTGATGAGTTGTAAAAAAATATTAGGTATGTTTATTCATGATGAGTAAAGCCTATAGAGGAGAGTAGTAATACATGTAACTATATTTTGCTATGAAAATTTAGAGGATAATGGGATCACGTGCAGTTGGGTAGTTAGGGGAAGACTTTATCAAGGAGACGACATTTGTTCTCATCTTTGAAAACTAATTGATTTGTCATAATCATTTAGTTTCTTATATTCATAAAAATGGATAAATAGGTTTGTTGTACCTCTTAGTTTTCTTGGTGATTTAAATATGATAGTGTTCTCAAATGAAGCTTGTAAAGGGTTCCTACTAAATGATGTTAAACAATTCTTATTCCAGTCCTAGTCTAGGCCATCCACTTTAATCCTGCTTTTCCAAACTAAGGGTGAACATGTTATCCTTAATACATTTAATTTTTGAAGTGGGAGTTAAATAAGCTAATGAATTATGTGAGACACAGTTCTTATCCTATTGAACTGACATTAAACATTGCCTACATATGGAAAGTATGACTATTGCCTATACAATTATTTTGTCACAGGAGCTTTTTCTCTCTTACGAACTTTGGTATAGATTATCTTTCTTTAGAGAAAATGAGACAAATTATTCATTTACAAGTTAGCCTATCCCATGGCCCTGTTTGTGGGGAAACACACACACACACACACAGAGCTTTTTGAAAAATAATTGCTACCTGAGAGAGAATCTATTTTTTTCTTAGCCTAGACCACTTGGGTACCTGAGAGAATTTTTTCAGAAGTAAACCATGGCTTGCCTGAGAAATACTTGGCTGGTTGTCATAGAAATCTGTGCTTGGATATTTCTAGCTTAATTCCAAATAGACATTCTGAACAGGTCTTATGAAGAGAGAGAGAGAGAGAGAGAGAGAGAGAGAGAGAGAAAGAGAGAGAAAGCAAAACTAAACCAAAACTTTCTTTTTTCTTGTCCTTCCAGTACTCCCCTTCTCTTTTCTCCCTTTCCCCCAGTGAACTGAATACAACATCTTAAGACAGGCATGGAAGAAAAATTATTAGCAGCAATGATAGTCTTACGATGCCACTGCAGCCTTCACATTTAACCGGTTCCTCCCCAATTTATTTGACTAATTCCTTACAAATATTCTACACCTTGGTCATTAACTGAAGAATTTAGGGGTTAATAGCCATTGGGCCAACAATGTCAAACATCTCACAAAATAAAATTAAGAGTATATCAAAATCTAATGTATCTTACTTTTTAACAGTGCAACACATGAAAAATATTCTAATAGACAAGTTATTTTGTTTAATAAGTAAGGAAATATAGTAGCCTGTAGGCATAAAATGGAAGCAGTGCTACCTGATGCAATTTAAGTAAATATCCCTAGATATTAAGCATTGAGTCCCTAATAACCTTTAAGTACAAAAAGAAACTATCTTTAATCATTACAGCTGTTTTTCAGTATCTTATTCAATGAATTAATATCTATATCTATCTATCTACCATCATTGTGTACCTGGAAATATTAAAAGACAGTGAGGTTATGATATGGAATAACAATAACAAAATCATAATAAAATAAGCAATAAAAACAGAAGCAAAACATCCACGACAGTATTGTCATAGCCTTTACTTACTTAGGTCACTGGAAAGTACTGTTAAGTAAGTGTTTTGAACTTTATTTTACATTTGAGAATTTAATTGGTAGTAACTGGACCTAGAATCTGGGTCTCTAAATAATCTTAAGATTCTCTTTACTCCACCACTGCCTATCGGTTAGGAATTTCTGAAAATACTGGGGCTATTTTCCACATAATTGCCCTTCCTGATCTCACTAGAGGGGATGTTTTGAGAAATTATGGAACATGCGCACTTCTTCGGCCCATTATATCTTCAGAATCAAACATAGTGCTTAGATTTTAGAAGCCACTTAGTAAATATTTGATGGCATGCATCATTATAAAAAAAAATTCAAATGTCTCCTTTCTTTTATTTTCCTGAGAGAGAATCTTTTGTTGGAACCATTCTGTAGAGATACTTTATGTAACATTAAACCAAGGGACTTGGTGTCTTGATCATGAAAGGCCATGGACAGATGGCAAGTCTTTTCTGAAAGGAGAAGAAAGTAGATGTATTTTTGTTCATTTGTGCTTTCTGCTGTGGCCAAGAACATCCTGCAGATAAAAGAATCAATATTTTTGAGCTGCAGACTTAGCCTCAAATGTAAAAGCATTACTGGAGTGCAATGTTTTGAAGCAAAAAGGAAAAGGGAGGGGGGGAAATCTTCTATAAAACTTCAATGTAATTCTTTTTCTTTTCCAAAAACGCTTTTCACTTTGTGTTTACAGCCTTATTCTAAATGGACAGCATCCTAACTAGAGTATTAGGAGAATAAGATTAATGTAAAAATGCAATAGAAATAAATAGAATGTAGTATATAATTGCACAGAAAGAGGAAAGATTACTTTTACACCAAAAAAGGAAATACAAATCCTTTTGAGATTAGCATTTCCAAAGGGACTGAATCTTTAAAAGGATTTAGGTTTCAAACTCACAAGTGGATTAAACCACAGGAAGAGAAAAAGTCAGATATCTTGCTTGCCTGTGAAATATGTTTTACAAGATATTCCCTGGATGAATATAGTAGAGAACATAAGGTGTTCACAATGACTTTAGATAAATATAACTTTGAAATTTTAATGTTATTTGTCTAAGTCTCTTTCCTTCCCACTCCCCCACCCGCTTCCATTCCCCTCTTTCTCTTATTCATAAATGCACATCATGCGTGCGCGTGCACACACACACTCCATATATATCGAGCTTGATTCCAACTGTTCAGGAATGTATTCTATTAGTTTTATCCACCACCTCACATTTTGATCATGACACTTACTTATTCTCCTGTGAACTCTTAGATTACTTTTTTTTTAAAAAAAAGACTTTATTTACTTATTATTTTAGGGAGGGAGAGAGAGAGGGAACAGGGTTAAGGACAGAGTGAGAGAATCTCCAGGGGACTCCCCTGAGCACAGAGCCCAGGCGGGGCTCCATCTTAGGACCCTGTGATCATGACCTGAGCTGAAATCAGCTTACCCAACTGAGCCACCCAGGCACCCCAGATTACTTTTGATTACTAGTTTCTTTGTCTGCTTGTTTGTTTGTTGTGTTTATGTTCTTCCCTATTATAATCAGGACCTGGAACTCAGGAAAGAGAGAAGGGTCTGCATACTCTGTTAGCCACTCTCCCACACACCTTTATCAACAAATTCTTTTTTTTTTTAAAGATTTTATTTATTTATTTGAGAGAGAGAGAATGAGAGAGAGAGAGCACATGAGAGGGGGGAGGGTCAGAGGCAGAAGCAGGCTCCCTGCCGAGCAGGGAGCCCCATGCGGGACTCAATCCCGGGACTCCAGGATCATGACCTGAGCCGAAGGCAGTCGCTTAACCAACTGAGCCACCCAGGCGCCCCTATCAACAAATTCTTAAAGAACCAGAAGTTCAAATAAGTTTATGATCTGGTATAATTAAAAATTATCCAGATATTCCATACTGCTTCGACTTCTGATGTTACAAAAGACACATAGAAGTCAGAGTAAATTAATCACACTGAAGATAAACTACATTCACAATTTAAAATCAGTCAGTTTTATCTTGGGCAATTCATATTTCCTATTGCTTCAGATCCCCCTGAAACTTCCTTGTCTCTCTCAACATTTTTTTTTTCCAAAAGGAAAGTAAATACTTTACTGTCACTGAACTATAAATCATTTCAAGTATTTAAATTGTACATATTTTCAACATAAGTGATATGGATGATGAGAATCAAGGAGTTACAGATGTTGGCAGCTTGATGAAGACATTAAAGAAACCTGCAGCTGATGTGCACCTCTGGCGAGTAGCTAAGCCTTGGTTATGCCCATGCAGTGGAATGATAGAGAAATATATCTAAACTCTTGTCTGAGATATCACCCCTGCATTTGTGCTCGAAAGACCTAATCTGCCTGCCCTGAAAGAAAGTCAGATTCCAGTGTGCTTTCTTAGTTAAGATTTACTTATCCCAAAAGGTTGTAATGCTCCTTTCTTTGTGTAATAAGGACTTTCTAGGAGAATACTCTGCCCTAAAATCAATGTTAACTTTTATCATGATAGACACTCTATTACATTTCTTTGCCATTTACTTTAGGTTTAGTTTTGAAATTCCCTAGTGACATCAAAGGATCTAGTGAATTAACAACAAAATCATGGCATCTTGGTGAAAACAAACTGATCTTTGTGAATGTATATTGAAGCCCAACCAACATGGATGGCTGAAGCATTGTCTCTTGCAATGATAATCCCATAGAGTTACAGTATTTTTAATTTTCCAGCCATTTTCACACATCTCACATTATTTGATCATCAGAATAAGCATGCTAAGAAAAAAAAACTGTTATCTGCATTTTATAGAACCAGAAAATGTACTGGTGGCAAACAAAATGATCTGATGTCTTCATGTTGGTAGTTCTTACACCGTGGGAACTGGGGAGAGAGGAGCTTGATTGGAATCAAGAAAGCATGATGTGTTCTCTACCTATATCTGCAACCACATCTTTATACTATCCTCACCCTTGGTTTTCAAGATCCATTTGCTCACCACACCCTGTCCCTGTGATTTTCTAAAAAATTATTCTTCCTGTTCTCAGTAAATTAGCACATGCTGTTCCTGAAATATTCATGGGATATTTTTATTTCTTTCTTTTCCTTGACTGGTGTTTTGTATTTTTCAGGTGTCAGCCTAATTGCGATTTTCTTGAAGAGGCCTTCCCTTCTCACTGCTCACCCACCCCCATATTTTCTGTCATATGATCTTGCTATTTTCTTTTGAAAATAATACCTCTTTTTGGTGATAAGATACAAAGATATTTCCTTTCTTTACTCACAGAAATGTTATTTTATATGAGTCTTCTTATTTCTTTAGGTCTTCATTTCTTCATTCTTAAAATTAGACTACTAAACTTAATTAGTTCTAGAGGAATATAAGCCACTATTCATTCATTCATTCATTCATTCATTCATTCATTCATTCATTTTTCTCTCTCTCTCATTCTCTGCCCACCCCCCCCTTGACCTGAGGTATGGATGACTAGAAGATAGTTTTACCTGAATCTCTAGAAGGCTCATGTGTCCATGGACATTTTCCACTGTGACTAAAACCAGGACAGTTTGGACAAAAACAGCCAGGTTTTGCTCACTGGCTAGATATATGGGCATTGCAAGGAACATATGTAATACAGCCTTATTCATCTGGTTCAGATTCACTTATTTTACCTATAGGATACCACTGAAAAGATCAGCATCTAGAACTACATCTGCCTTCTAGATTATCCACACTTGACAAGAAAACAGAAAATAGACATATAAATTCATAAATAATATAATTTCATATTGTAAATGTGTATATATATATGCTTGTTGCTTGAACTATATACTTCAGTCATAGATTTCATGCCATCTCATATTTTTCTACTTCATATTCCTATGAAGAAACCATGTATTCTTGGTTTCAAGGATATTACATGTCCCTATGCAATCAATAAATACTTGTTGAAATAAACACACAAACCTGCTGCAAACCTTTATTTAAATTATTTTATAAAATTATATCCCCAAATGTGAAATG
The DNA here is from genome assembly GCF_011800145.1 of Mirounga leonina. Classification (NCBI taxonomy): domain Eukaryota; kingdom Metazoa; phylum Chordata; class Mammalia; order Carnivora; family Phocidae; genus Mirounga; species Mirounga leonina. The sequence continues at coordinate 34,519,386 of NW_023270305.1, read as the reverse complement.
CTACTTTCCACAAACTGGTATTTAAAGGCTCATTTTCTTTTAGATAATGGATGGTCACAAAAGAATGGTGGGGTGCTAGTACTCCTCAGTAGACACAAAAGAAGAACTATCAAAAAAGTTCAGAACAAAATTCTCAAAGTATCATTCTATAAAATCTCAGAGAGGTTAGATCGGGAAGTTAAATTGAAACACAATGTCATATTCAATAACTTTTCCAGAGAAGATTAATTTAGATAACATTCTTTTTCTGTACTTTCTTTTTATTAGGATAAGTGTATACTGGGTTTTAATAAAGCAATTAATTAAACAGGAAGAAGAATAAACAAAATCAGAAAGTATTACATTATCCCAAAACACCTGTTCAAATGCCTTCAATAAACGTTAATTTAATGTCTTTATGGTATAGTAAAAAAAAGAAGAAGGAGGAGGAGGGGGAGGAGTGGGAGGAGGAGAAGGAAGAGGAGAAGAGGAGGAAGAGAAGAGGAAGAGAAGAGAAGGAGGCGGGAGGAGGAGAAGAAGAAGGAGGAGGAGAAAAAAAAAAAAACAACAATCATGTTCCTATTACCTTAGTCCATTTGGGAGGCTATAACAAAATACTATAATTTGGTTGGATTATAAACAGAATTTTATTTCTCGTAGTTCTGGAGGCTGGGAAGTGCAAGATCATGGCACTGGCAGATTTGTTGTCTGCTGAGACCTGCTTCCTCACTCACGGCCATCTTCTCCCTCTAGCTTCACATGGTAGAAGGGGTGGGTTAACTTTCTGAGGGTATTTTTTTATAAAGGCACTAATCCCAATCATGAGAGCTCCACCATCATGACCAATCACCTCCCAAAAGACCCACCTCCTAATACCATTACCTTAGAGATTAGGATTTCAATATATGAAATTTGAGGGGACACAAACATTCAGACCATAGCAATTATTGCACGTTGTCAAGCTCTTTTGCACTAAACCGGTAATGGTTTCAAGCCCACCCTGTGCAAATGTTCATGCATGGATGATATTCATATGAAAGTTAGGCTTAATTATCAGAGCAAAAATCTGCATTCCTGAGATGATAATTGCTTTTAGAGACTAGAGGTAAAGATGAGCAAAATGTAGAGTCGTGATGAGAGAAGAGAACTAGAGAAACAAGTGAGATATGTATTCCAGAGAAAGATTACCTTTAAACACTTGTAAGTAGACTTATACGCATACATATGGACTTTATGTCCATGAGGGCAGAAGATATTCAGAGGTATAATAAGTATCCATTAAGAAAGGAGAGTGAGGTCTTTATATTTCTTTATGCTCTGAGAAAAGCAAGGAAAAACACATGGCCAAAGACACAAACTATCTCTAAATATGATTCTTCTTAGGTGAATCATACTTTAGGTATGAAATGAAAGTATGAAGTTTATGCTTTCTTCATGAAATCATGGATTAACTTTGAATCTGAGGGTTTGAAAACAGTGATCTTTCATTTCTCAAGGATGAATTAGGAAGTATTCTATTTGAGGCCAAGAAGCCCTGTGTGCTATTTCCCACCTTCATGTGCCCAAGAGTCTAAATGTGCCCTGTGTGTCTGCACTGTTCAAATTGTGGATTGACCAGAAGCACTGGCACCACTGGGGAGCTTTTTGAAACGCAGATTCTTAGGCCTGTGCCTAGATTGAATGAATCAGATTCTATAATTAAGGTTCCCAGGTGATTTGAATGCACTTTAAAATTTGAGCAGCACGACTTTAGGAGACACATGTTCTCTTTAAAGCATTGAAGCCTAGTGGGACACATATTTTTGACAGGAACACCTGAAATCAACACTGACAGAAAGCCATGAAATTAAAATGTTGTAGGGGTGCCTGGGTGGTGCAGCCATTTAAGCGTCTGACTCGTGGTTTCAACTCAGGCTGTGATCTCCTGGCCCACAGGCCATGAGATTGAGCCCTGTGAGGAGCTTGCTTAAGACTCTCCTATTCCCCTGGTGCAGCCACTCTGGAAAACAGTATGGAGTTTCCTCAAAAAGTTGAAAACAGAGCTACCCTATGACCCAGCAATTGCACTACTGGGTGTTTACCCCAAAGATACAAATATAGTGATCTGAAGGGGTACGTGCACCACAATGTTTATAGCAGCAATGTCCACAATAGCCAAACTATGGAAAGAGCCAAGATGTCCATCAACAGATGAATGGATAAAGAAGATGTGGTACATATATACAATGGAATATTATGCAGCCATCAAAAACCACGAAATCTTGCCATTTGCAATGACGTGGATAGAACTAGAGGGTATTATGCTAAGCAAAATAAGTCACTCAGAGAAAGACAAGTATCATATGATCTCACTGATATGAGGAATTCTTAATCTCAGGAAACAAACTGAGGGCTGCTGGAGTGGTGGGGGTGGGAGGGATGGGGTGGCTGAGTGATAGACATTGGGGAGGGTATGTGCTACGGTGAGCATTCTATACATTAACCTTTTCATCTATGAACTTTATAAAACAAGTGTTGTTTTACCAGGGCTTAGAAAGAGTAAGTGATTTGTGAAGCGCTAATGAATTGTGTAAGACTGACGAATCACAGACCTGTACCTCTGAAACAAATAATACATTATATGCTAAAAAAAAAAAAAGAAGGAGAAGATAGTAGGAAGGGAAAAATGAAGGGGGTGGTAATCAGAGCGGGAGACAAACCATGAGAGGCTGTGGACTCTGAGAAAAAAACTGAGGGTGGGGGGATGGGATAGCCCAGTGATGGGTATTAAGGAGGGCATGTATTGAATGGAGCACTGGGTGTTATACGCAAACAATGAATCATGGAAAACTACATCAAAAACTAATAATGTAATGTATGGTGACTAACATAACATAATAAAATAATAATAAAAAAATAAAATAAAATAAAAATTAAAAAAAAGACTCTTCTTCTCCCTTTGCTCCTTCCCTGTGCTCATGCGCTCTCACTCTCTCTCATAAATAAATAAATCTTAAAAAAATAAAATCTGTTTTGATCGCTACAACAAAATGAATTTTGTAGAAAATCTATTACTATCTTTGATAGTAATATTATTAATAATGCCAATAAAATGTTAGCAACAATAAAATAATTCTATAAAAATAAAAAGAATAGTAATAAAGGCAATAGCTTATATACTTTTAGTCATTGCTCTGTGTCAAGTAGTATGCATACTTTCTATACATTAACCTTTTCATCTATGAACTTTATAAAACAAGTGTTGTTTTACCAGGACTTAGAAAGAGTAAGTGATTTGCTCTAAGTTACTCAGCCTGGAAAGTGGAGGGTGTGACTTTGAGCCCAAATCTGTCTAAAGCACAAACTCTATTCCATTGCCCTTCTAAACCAACCTTCTTATATATAAAGTTGGAATAATAATTTCTAGGATTGTTATGATGGTAATGTGGTGAAACACCATGGGTATTTATAAATATTTGTGTTTTTTTTCATATTTAATAAAATTTGTAATACATGATGATTACTAGCTCTTTAAATAATTGACTGAATGCCACAAATCTAAGACCAAACTGTAGACTTAAATGATGTAAAGGCAGAAATGAAATCAGCTGAATTCAACCGAACTAATTTTTAACAAGCTGTTAATAAAATTGGTTGTTTTAAAAATAACTAGTTTTAAGAGAAAATGTAGAATTTGATTTTGAATATATATATATTCATATATATATATGGTAAAGAATATAGACGTAGTGAATATATATAGATGTAGTGAAACCTAGTTACTATTTTTTATACATGAACAGATTTCAGCTTTTTCATATATTCACTCTTTAAGATACACACACACACACAGCCTTGTATACTTGAAATCCTATAAAAATGGGACATGAGCTTTGCAATTGAGCCACTCCAGGGTAATTTTCCAATAGTGAACTTCTAAGTTTATAAAAATATATATATTAATGGAGAATGTATTTGGTCTTGTCTTTGAAAATATTGTTTCTATTCCATTAACATAGATTCATTCCATAAAACCCTAACACTCCCATCCCACTTCAACATACCCTTCTCAAAAATATGTTCTCTCTTTAGCACCAAAGATTTCTTATCTATGCCACTTTGATGGAAATAATCTTTTTATCTTCAAATCCATGCATAAATTCTGTTTGAAACAAAAATTTTAATAGGAAAGATTCAACTATCCTTTGGTTCAGTAGATGATTAAATATGTAAATAGTCTTTTAATCTCTAACCAGCATTCAGCTAAGAAGCATTTTTCTTATCCCTGGACCAGATCAGCTATTAGAACATCATTTGCTGCTATCATCCAAAGTCACTTTAACTGACATGAACTTTTATCTTGGAACTCTGGGTCCATGAACAATAACTGCAAAATATGCTGGGTTTTATAAATATATTATTGTATATGCCACATTATGTTCCCCGTATAAAGTCCTCTAAGAAGAAAAGCTGCATTTCTCCTGAGCAGCTGGTCTGGTTTGATTTATAAGCACTGAAAATCCCGTAACTATCTTTCTTCTCCCGTTGGTTTCTAGGATGTTTGGAACCAAATAGCAACCCAGTTTAACAATTGTGGAAGTTTTTGTGTAAAATATAGCACAACATATGTAGCAGTGTCTTGGATGAAAATACAAGGGCAGAATGTGGTGAGCTCTGGAGGATACATAGTTGTGAACCAAGTCTATTCATTCTTCCATCTGCCTCCTGGCTCTGTTGGTCATCTGCTTTACATTGGAAATGTGATTATGAAGATTACCTCTGTGTATTTCTTAAATTTTGTCCAAATTTTTATTAATTAATAATATCAACTCTCCCTTGCAACCCATTCTTTTTTTAAAGGTATATGTTTGTATCCAATGTGGCATTTATTTATTAGGAATACTGTTTTATAACTGTGCTATAATATTATTTGGCATAGTACTGTGTCGGTTAGTACTACCATTACAAGGTTGACTAGCTTTTGATTATTCTGCTTCTAGCCTTTTTTTTTCTTATAAGCCCTGATATTTTTAGTGTGGGATTTTGCAGAACATGAGGTTTTTCAGGAGCACATTCACGGTATTTTAGTAGAAACACCTGGACTTTTGTTGTTGTAGTCAGCAACCCACCCACGATTAAAAAAAAAAAAAAAGCATTGCTCCTTTTCATGATAAAATATCTAATTTGTTTATTTGATAGAGTGAAGTTTTGGATGAAATACAAATGTAAATCTGGAAATAGCTCTAAATATATACCTGCAATGCCAATTAGTATTAGACTGTATTGCTGATTGAACCATTTGTGCACATTTGAAAACTGACATTAACCTGCACTATTGGGAATTTCATTTTTCTGTATTAGGAAAAAATATCAGGAATATAAAGACCAAGTTGTAAGAATCTGTAATTTAAAAAGATTTATCATTATTAGTTGCTCATTTATTCCTTGTTAAAATGTACTTTTATTTAGGCATCATCTCTGAGGCAGGTGACCCTGATAATCAGCTCAGGGGTAAGTCCTCTGAAGTTTAAGCTATCCACAGGAATCCCATACATCATGGGCATATGATGTAATATGATGTAATTCCCTTTATTGTTGTGAGGGAAAAGCTATTGCAGCAATTATGGGAAGTTTCCCTATTCTAAAAGAGAGATGAACGACACTCTTTTATATCTTATTCCTCTGTCAATTGAAATATCACTATATGACATGGGTCCAGTAATTCAAGATCATGAGGGGACCTACACTGAGAAAACCCAAAGGCAGACAAAAAAAATGACAAAAATCTGAGTCTTCCATGAAGACTCATTACCAACCATGGAGCTGCCTACATTAAGTAGTTTGATTTTCAGCTAAACACATTTTGTTATTTTAAGCCATTTCTTTTTTTCTCTTATATTCAGTCTAATGTACCCTAATTGACACATACACATATATGGACACATGCACACACACACATGCTTTCATGAAGATTTTATTCTCAAAGATTCCTACCAGTCTTGCCCATCATTCTCTTATACATACAGTATTTTTTCTTCTCATTTCAAAATCAGAATATTCACAAAGGCACACTAATGAACTTCTTCCATTTTTCTTTCCTACAGTCTTTTCCACCAATAACTGAGTTACTCAGTTTCATCCATCTTACTTAAGAAATGTAAATGAATATTACTAGACATTATTCTATCTCTGCTATCTTTGCACTCTACTGTAGCACTGTAACTATCACTATCCATTATTCTAATTACCCTGCAACCTCTGAGCATAAAGTGGTTTTGTCCCGTAAGGTTCTAATACTAGCCAACACATTGCTTCTGTGTTGAGCCACTTAATATCAACTATCGTGAAAAATAGAATAATGTCCTTCAGAGTAATAATCTTGCTACCATTTTGGATCTTTAATCACCTCAACAAGATTAATTTGCCTTCAGCAGACCAGACTACCCAGTGATAGATACTCATGTATTACTCCTACAAATACTATTAAGCATCTACTATGTGCCAGGCACTCCTCAAAGTGCTGTTTAATATATCAGAGACTAAAATGTCTCTACTCTCATAGAACTTACATGCTTTTAAAACATTGTTATTAGGGACACACGGTATTTTTCAGTTATTTCTTTGGTTATGCTCAATATATCTATATCTGTATCTAATGTATATCTATATATCTTAAACTTTCAGTTTTAATTCATGTTTTGTTTGTCTAGGAGGCCTGTATAACTTAGCGTTTTACCCAGCATCAAGCTTTGGGGCCGTATTACAAGTGAAGTAAATAGGCTTCCAGTTCTGGAATGAATAAGTCACAGGATTAAAAGGCACATCTACGTAGAGAATGTAATCAATGGTACTGTAATATTGTATGGTGACAAATGGTAGCTACACTTGTGATGAGCATAGAATAATGTAGAGTAGCTGAATCACTATGTCATATACCTGAAACTAATGTTACTAATGTAACATTGTGTGTCAACTATACTCCAAAAAAAACAAAATAAAGTAAGTTACTATCTTGGTAGAGCTTAAAATATGGAGAAGAGGAAGAAAAGTGGAAGTCAATTGTAGTTTGTTGAAACAAATACTAGAAAGAAGTATGAAAAAGTGCTCTATCAGTTCACATAAAGTGGTTATTTATTCAGTGAAAGAGTCAAGGGAGGGAATATTTAATTGGGACATAATTATGGAAGAGAGTTATTTATACCAAGATACAGAATTAGCAGAGCAGTATGCAGTCTGTTAGAGAATAATACAATTCCAAATTGAACATATCCTATGACTTCATAATATTTTTGCTACTTATAATGGACTTTATCATTGAGGCAAGAGGAGTCATTAGGGAATGTGAAAGGAGTGATGTGATCAAAGTCTCTTAGGGGATTAACTCTTGTGGCAATGTGACAACTAGCTCCTATTGGGCTAGGAATCAAAGCAGGGAAACCATTGGTAAGTTATTGCAATATATGAGTCAGAGATAGATGAGGGCCTAAAATACACTAATAGCAGACACAAATGGAAGATAAATACGAGAAATATTGATCTAAGACTCTCAGACAGAAAAGCTTTTAGACACTAGTCTGTGACTGAAGATTAGATGAGCTGCCTCTAAGAACCTAATGGTTTCTTTGATCTCACTGCTCTAATCACAAATCAGAGAATCGTACGTGTTGTGGGGTCTGTGTATGTATGTGCATGTGTGTGTGTTTTACTGGCTGGTAAAAAAATACATAATATTAAAATGTCTTTTCAATATTTCATTTTGGAGATAGCAGAATTGTTTATGTAGAATTTGGTGATGTTATTCAAATAAGGCAGATAACAAATATGTTGTGATTTCTATTAAAATGGAAACTGCAGACTAAGAACCATTATGATAAGTGACTCCTAAGGATGGGAAGTATTTTATGGGTGCTTGGTACTTTTGCAATCAACTATGGAGGAAATTAAAACTGCCATCAGTGATGGATACAGCTAGTATCCTGCCTTCAGACCTGTCTAGAAGAACACTTACTACATGTGCAGGACGAAGAAAATGGGCTTTCAATTTTATTTCCTACTCACTTTTCAGCAAGGCCCAAGTTTCTGTGTTTGTATATTTATTTATTTATTTATTTCAATCACAAATTGTACAAAATTTTTTCCTGTAGCAATCAGTAAGTACAAGGGCTTCCTTTACTGCCTGTGACCAGGCATGTGCAACATGTTATAGCCAAATACCACTATAGGATATTAAGTTGTCACCCAAACCAGAGAGCATGCAACAATAAAAAATAACTACATGATTTACAGTTTGGCTCAGTGTTAAGGGCAGATCGTGTGGTCTGTGCTGCTGATACTCCAGCCCCAAGGACTCTAACCCAATTCCCGAGATTGTACAAATGCACTGCAGTTTTCCCTATTCATTTGGTGATGTGCATTAGATGATTGGTGGGCTTTCTGATAATATTTACTTTCCCAAAGGTCAGGAGAAAAATAACAACTAATGAGTTAGTTTCAGAAGAACATCAAATTTTGATTATTTTATGTTCATACGGTTGAGCAAAAATTATACCATAATGCATTAACATTTATACTACTTTCACAGGGCTTACTGGGGAGGACTGATCAAAGGGGACCTAATATAGATTACCTTTATGGAAAAGGACATTAAACAAACCTATACAAAAAACATACTTTATTTTTAATTTATTTTAATCCCTTTAATAATTAAATTGTTGAGGATAGACCAAAATAAAACATTTTCTACTTAATAAAAAGTTTAAGAAAAACAAATTTGCATACAGAAGTGGTGGGAATATTAAACTAAAATATTTAATACTCTGGAAAGTGAATGATGCCTCATAATTTAAAATGTGCTTTATAAAACATCATCGAAACACTGACAAGCTCTAAGAGAACCCAATTTATTTTGAAGCCAGCATGACTATCTCACACCATTGTCTTTGAAATAGCCAATTCCCTAGATACAACAAAATATATTGAATAGTCAGTACTTACTTTCTCTCTCCCTGCTTTCTTTCCTTATATTTTTTAGAAGAATAAAGCCATATCTTTTTACATAATTAAGACCAAACTTTTTTTTTTATTTTAAAGATTTTATTTATTTATTTGAGACAGAGAGAATGAGAGAGACAGAGAGCACACGAGAGGGGGGAGGGTCAGAGGGAGAAGCAGGCTCCCTGCCGAGCAGGGAGCCCGATGCGGGACTCGATCCCGGGACTCCAGGATCGTGACTTGAGCCGAAGGCAGTCGCTTAACCAACTGAGCCACCCAGGCACCCAGACCAAACATTTTATGTGCACATAAAATAGCTTATCTAATTTCAGAATAAAACCAATATATTTCTCTTAATTATTTGTCTAACACTACATTAAATAATCTTTATCTATTTTTTGCAGTGTTTAGTCAGATGGCTTATTGTATATATATAATATTTATAAAGGCCATTTAAAACAATGCCAAATTGATTCATCGACAAGTCAAGATCAAATTTAAACAAAAAAGTACATGTCTTTGTAAAAGTAAAAATTTTTTAAAACATTGTGGTTAGGGACACCTGGGTAGCTCAGTTGGTTAAGTGTCTGCCTTAGGCTCAGGTCATGATCCCAGGGTCTTGGGATCAAGCCCCACATTGGGTTCCCTGTTCAGCAGGGAGCCTGCTTTTCTCTCTCCCTCCGCTCCTCTCCCCAACTTGTGTTCTCTCTTGCTCTTTCTGCTGTCTCTCTCGCTCTCAAATAAATAAATAAATCTTTAAAAGAATTAAAAAATTAAAAAATGGTGAAACACTGTGGTTAGAAAAATAATGCCTCCTCAACCACTTTTAGATATCTATGTCTTAATCCTCAAAACCTTTGAGTATGTCATATTACATGACAACTATAATTAAGGTTAAATATTGATTTAAGGATATTAATCAATTCACCTTTGGAAGATTCTCTGGATTATCTGGGTTGGCCCAATTTAATCATATATTCCCTCAAAAGTAGAAAAGGAAGCCAGAAGAGTGGGTCACAGATATGACAAAGGAAGAAAAGACAGGATATATTTGAAACATGAGAGGAACTTCACCCATCATGGCTGGCTTTGAAAACGGAGGACTGTCAGGTTTGGCCAGCAAACCCTGAGATGGTGAATAAAAAGAACACTCCAGACACCTAATCAGGAGAAAGGAGAGGTCTTGGGGACCGGACACTCTAGTGGCAAAAGGCTCCAAGTCAAGCTGTATCTCCATTTTTATCATGCATGTTATTGTTACGTTAAAGAATCAAGATGAGAATGGAATGTAAAGTTTTTTTGTTTGTTTGTTTGTTTTTTAAAGATTTATTTATTTATTTATTTAACAGAGAGAGAGAGAAAGAGAGAGAGAGAGAGAGCACAAGCAGGCAGAGCGGCAAATAGAGGGAGAGGGAGAAGCAGGCTCTCTGCCGAGCAGGGAGCCGGATGCGGGGCTCGATCCCAGACCCTGGGATCATGACCTGAGCCGAAGGCAGCCACTTAACCGACTGAGCCATCCAGGCGCCCCGGAATGTAAAGTTTTAATAACAAGGGCAGTGGCATTTACAGGCATTGTATGATTAGAACTATGTTCATGGCTTGCAGGCAGGGAGTAGGTGACTATTAAGGATTTATGTCTAACCTAAGTTAAGCATCTGTCCCCGGGAGATAGCATTGAGCTACAATTGGGATCTGGCTGTTTTCAGAGCCCAGAAACCTAAAAGGAGGCCCAGTTTTCTGGTCACTCTTTTTTTTTTTTTTTTTTTTTTTCTTTTCAACTAGCCTTTCCCAAGGAGGATTGTGTTTATCATATCTTAGCTAGCCAGGCATTGTGAATTTCAACAGAGGAAGGGGGTCATGAGCCAATGAATGCAGGTGGCTTGAGAATGGTCCTCAGCTGGTGGCCAGCAAAGAACTGGGGACCTCATCCTACAACCAGATGAAACTGATTTCTGCCAACAACATGGATGAGCAAAGTAATAGATCCTCCCTGAGAGCATCCACATAGGAATGCAGCCCTGTAGACACCTTGCTTTAGTCTGGTAAGATCTATGTCAGACTTCTGACCTCTGAACTGTACAATAACATTTTGTGTGTTTTTAACTATAAAGTTTGTGTAATCTGTTGTAGGAGCAATAGAAAGCCAATACAAATATATTATTGTATACCCTTACATATGAGAAAACTGAATCCTATAGAGATTTGGTGACTTAGCCATCTCATGCCCAGGTAGTGACAGGGTTTATACTAGCCCCCCACCTTCTCCCAGTAGCAATGTCTGCTTGTCTTATCCATTTTTGACAGTCTATTCTCATCAAAGCAGTTCAATCCAGTTAAACTGATGCTGGAGAGCGAGATTCTTGTCTCATGGAGTTAAAGAATAAATCTCGCGGACAACGGAGAGTGAGTAAAGTGATAGAAGTTTATTAAACAAGGATACAGAAAAAAAGCTCTCAGGAGTGAGAGGGGTCCTGACAGGGTTGCCACTGAGGGCTTTTAGGGTTAGTCTTTTATAGAAAGCTAACCAGAGAACTTAAATCTGTTTAACATCTCTATTGATAGCATCATTGAGGAACGACTAGTGATAACAACACCTTCAATGGCTTACTTCTTTTTTAGGGTCCCATAATTCTAGGTTGGTCACAAGTTGACCTAGTTGGTCACAAGCTGTTATAACAAGACCCCAGCTCTGACACCTAGGACAGGATGGTCTGGTTTGTTCCCTTATATTGATTTCCTTTCATCTCCCTTCCATCTCATCTTGAATTTTGTGAGCCTGATCCCATGGCCCACGACCTATCTCTCCCTACCTAGCCCTGCCTGTCCCTTATTCAAAACCAGATTGATCATGTGCCTTCTGGGCAGATAGCCCTAAAATTTTCATTGTTGTCTGGAGTCCACCACTTGTTTGAGCTCATACCAGATCCACTCACCAAGTTCCTTTCCATATGGCTCTGCTCCACTCTGAGGACATGCCTGCTGCTTGGCTGATGGCGACTCTTTGCCCTTGCTCGTCCCCAGGCTTGAAGACCTCTCCCTATCTCTAAGTTTTCAACATGGTTAGCAAATTCTCATAATTCAGGTATCGGCTTAAATATCACTTCTTTAGAAAAAAAATCCTACTCCAGAATTCCATAAATCACCATGTTCATTTCTGTCCTTTCAATCTCCTGAATCTTTATCTTTGTTTCGTTACTAATTTATTTATTTTTCATTTCTTCCTCTAGACTTCAAGAATCATAGATGTAGAGAGTATATCTTACAGGAATCACTGACATTGGTATATAATTGCCTAATAAAAATATTCTAGTATGAAACATCTGTTAAATAATTCTGGTTCCTGGTTCAAGGCTTTTACCCTCAGAATTCTGCCATGAATACCGGTGACTTTTGTTCAGACCCCCACATTAAAATGCCTGTTTTTGAAGGAATTTACTTGTGTTCATCCACTGACTTTATATTAATTAAAAGTTATAAATATAAACTTATAAATGTACTCATAGAAATAAATCATCATGTTTATCTTTTATACATTAGGAATTGGTATTTCTTCTTTTTTTCCTACTGCTAGAATGAAACATAATACTAATGGATATGAATATGGGATAACTTACTAAACATAGCATATTAGGAGCATTAATCTGTCAGAGTCCAGAAGTTTTCAGTGGATAAGTAAAAGCTCAGAGAAAAACTGAATAGACTCTACTCCTTTTATTCAGACAGAAAGAGAAAATGACTCAGGCTCAAAGGGCCGATGGGAAGAAGGACAGAGTCAGGTGATACCTATAACGAGAAGGTAGACTAGCTACAGGTATTGATTATGATAGGGTTTATCATAGGCTAAAATATTATATTAATTACATATAACTAATTAATATAATATAATAATATAATTAACTAATATAATATATAATATACTATTAATGACTCAGGTACTTGAGTGAAAATAAAATCAGAGATTAGTTGATTCATTCACACTGGTTGTACCAAACTGACTTATATGGAGTAGCTGTGGTCTAGAAAAGTTATTAATCCAAATTTCCAAGTGAATAAAAATAATGTAACTTTAAAATAATTATTTGGGAATTCAGTAAACAATTATCTAATTGCCTTGGGACAGAATTGTTGAATATGTTTGGGATTATTATAGCCTAAATGTGAAATTGCTCAGTTGTCTTTGACCTTTTCATTTCAGTTATCGAGATGTAACTTTGAACAATAGATATTTTCATTTCAAAAAATGAAGTATCATTTTACTGTGTCTCATTGGTTGCCTTGTAAAAGAATGTTACATTTTTATCATCTTCTGTCTTGTTGTTAACAATTTCTAATTGTTTAGTTTAATATTTCTAAAATTTAGGATAAACATTGTATAGATTATTCAGATGTAATTTTTTACCGCCATTCATTCAGTCATTCAACCTGTTCATTCCAGGAAACTAGGAACGAATTAATTCTTTAATTGCCTTCAAGAAGCTCACAGTTAATAGGGAAATAAAATACATGTGCAAGGGTCTCTAGGGAACCTTCAAAAAAAGGGCTTGTCTGGATGTGACTCCTGCTATCACTCCTTATTCCCATTAAATGTAGAGAATAAATTTAGGATATACTCACTTTAGACTCTCACCTGTATTATACAAAGAAGTGTCAAGGTCCACTAATTTAAAGTACAGTATTGGGGAGTTTCCTCTGAGAAGGTGATATTTAAACTAAGAAGGGAATAATGAAAGGGATGTGGCCATGTGAAGAACCAGGGAAGGATGATACTGGAAAAGACTGCAGCGTGCTGTATTTCACTGCTATATCGTGCTTCCAGTGGAGGAGTTCCAACATCAGGTTCTAGTCAGGACACATAGAACTTGCTAGGAAAGACTCATTCATTAATTCAACAAAAGTATCTCTTTCTGTGCCGTTTTAGGCCACTGTGATAGATGAAATTGCTGTTCACTTATATTCATTCACTCCCTGAGGAAAGATATACATCCCTGCTCTGTGGAACTCAAGTGGTCATGTGATTGACTAGAGAAAATGGAGATATGTATGACGTATTGATATGTGAGATTTATCTATCAATCTATCTATCTATGAGCAGAAGTGAAGTGTGTCAGTAATAATCAGAAGTCTTAAGAACCAGTGCATTTTGTAGTTTTACAAGCTCCAATTTTACTCTACAAGGACAACCAACAATATTACAGACAAAATTTACTCTGTGGCCTGAGTCCCAGCTTGAAACTGATCTGTCATATTCAGTGTGAACAAGAGATATAAATCTTTGTTGTTATAAAGCTGTGGGATTCTGCAATTTATTATTATTGTAGTAGTAGTAGTAGTAGTTGTTTTTTTTTTTTTTTTTTAAGATTTTATTTACTTATTTGACAGGGAGAGACAGCGAGAGAGGGAACACAAGCAGGGGGAGTGGGAGAGGGAGAAGCAGGCTTCCCGCCGAGCAGGGAGCCCAATGCGGGGCTCGATCCCAGGACCCTGGGATCATGACCTGAGCCAAAGGCAGACGCTTAACGGCTGAGCCACCCAGGTGCCCCTGTTGTTGTTGTTGTTGTTGTTGTTATTATTATTATTATTATTATTTTAGCATTATCTAGCCTATCCTGACTGATACAGCCAGCTATATAAAAATTTCCCATGTTTTGGATCTTTTTTTGTTAGGGAAAATGTTCAGACTTGGCGTTATCCAAAATGATAGCCACTAGCCACTAAACTGATTTAATTAATTTAAGCTACAGCAAATATAAAACTTAGTTCTTCAGTCACACTAACTACATTTCAAGTACTCATTAGCCAAATGTGGCTCGTGAATACCACACAGAACAGCACAGATATAAATAATTTCCTTCATTACAGAAAGTTCTATTGAGAATCACTGGCTCAGACTGTGAATGATTTGGGACTTTTCTGGCTTCCATCATGTTTCCAACTTACACGGATTCACTAATCTCTTTCCTTTGGGGGTAGTTAGACCTCATCAAGGGAAGAGCTTCACTTCTTCCAAGCATCTTAAATCTCATTGGTTTCCTGTGAGTTTTTATTCCTTTTAATCTAAAACCAATTGAAGTTGTTGCTGGATCATTTTATACTTCACTAATGGCCAGACCCTCTGGAATTCACTAATGCTATTACACAGCAATCAATAACAATTAATTGCCATCACTTCAACTTGATATTTGCCTGGTTCCAGAATTAGCAGCGTGACACTGTTGGTTTAATGGAGAAATGCAGTGATTTCTGAAACTTCTCAAACCAAATTGGTGTAGACTTTTTGAATTGATATCCAGACACACAACCTTGGATACTAATCAACAAAAAGCCAGCTTCTATTAAAGGAGTTGAGAAGAATCAGCAAGCCCATGAGCGCCCGCATCTGGTCTCTCCATTCTGTTTTCCTGGCCCTGTCCAATTCCAAAGTTTTAGAGGCTCTTGATTGCCCAGAGGTGGAAGGATATATTCTCTTATAAAGCATATACACTTCATAAGTATGATTTAATCACTGTTCACCAAATTTCTGTACACTTTGCTTCAACTATTGACTTGAATGCATCTTTTTCTCCCCCATGTATCTACTTTTTAAGATCCAGTTCAAACCTCATTTTTCCAAAGCTCTCTTTCAGATATTTTCAACTGACATTGATTATCGATTCCTTAAAAACATTTTGGTAGTTCCATGCACTGTCTTATCCTGTATATCTTATTCATTTATTCAACATTTGTTTATTAACAATGATCTAGCTAAGTAGAAAACATCAGTCAATATTAGATGGAAATCACTGTCTCTGTGGAACTTTCATTCAAGTGGGATTTGATAAATTTTAGCAAATTCAATATAATACAAGTGCTATTCATTGTATCTTTTAAAATCCCCTCTGCTTCTAGTTCCCTAGAACATTGCTTTGGGACCAGTAATGCATTGATTAATGAAAAACTTTTATGTTGTGTACCTCAATATATATTGGTAGTCTGCATTTTCAAAGTCATTCATGCTCTCCTTTGATTAGGCACAAAGCACATTCTAAATGCTTGGACTGTTATAGACTTGTACTAGGTCTTTTGGGGTTCTAACCTGTGCTCTGTCTAGACTGTCTCTTGTCTTCTGTGTCTCAGAAGAAATAACGAAGAGCTATCAGTCAAGGTCAGGTAATTACCTTTATGGTTCTGCTTTGTTGCTAACTCTCCAAAAGAAAATAGTAGGGTTTTTTGGGGGGGGATTTTGTTTGTTTGTTTGCTTGCTTTTTAACAGGAAAAAATAGTGTTCCAGCCAACTGGCTAATACTTTTACTTGAAAGAAGCAATGCTGACATTTTTTCAGAAAGCATTTACTTTTTGAGTTTGTCTTATCGCAAATGACATATGGGTAAACACATCCTCCTGGAATCTTTAAAGTATGATTCAGATGCATCCTATGTTCAAGTATTACTTGAAAACAATTTTATCATCTAAAACATACCAGAAAGATTTAATTAAATAACATTTTTTAAATGTGATTGGATCCTAGATTTGATAATGCTATTTCTAGATAGACGTGATTGAGGGAAGTTGGTTGTTTTCCATAAAGTTATTGGAAATTTCCTACTTGGAGAAACTCAACATTTTCCCCTTATGAAAAATATGACTTATGCAATGAACTATAAAGCTAACTAACTCATTACTAGATTTTATACATATTTGTAAGCTAATGTTCATGAAGATACAAAGATCAAATTATATGAAGCATATTGGTCTAAGGAGTCTACTTATCACATCAAGAGTCCCCCATTTGGTTACACAGTTACTTATATTTCCTTTTTACTCTTTACTCATAAATAATTTTGAGTATTTTTTAACTTCTCAATATATAAAATTTCCTAATTATGGAAAATAACATTGCAATTCTTTCTTCACTGTGCTAGATGCTTCCTGTTCTTGGGTTATCAGCAGACATGTAGAAAATGCCCTCAGGGATCTTGCAGTGATTGCCACACATTGCAAAGTACTTGCCTTCAAGAAATTCTAACAACATGAAGGAAAATAACTCACTTAAATGTGAAAAGTTCAGTCTGCAAATAGCTTACTCTATTAAGTGCAATGTTTACCCTACAGAGGGAGTGGGTGGAGCCTTAAAGATTTCTTTCTAGGGCAGTCACACCCAACTGTCAACTCTTGGTTGACTCTCTTTCAAAAATGAGATGATCATGTATGTTAAGAGTGTTGTGAGAAGTCAAGGACACCCAGTAATCTTTAATATCACTCTCACAGTTTATCTTCAGCAGATATTTTCAACTCTGAAATCCCAAATTCACAGAGAACCTGCTTATTTGTAAGTTTTAGCGCTCTTTTGGAAAATGGCCCTTGGGCAGCAGGGGTCAGAGAGCTGTCCTTTAAATTACATTTCATAATAGATTTTGAAGAAAAATGTAGGTTCCAAACTGTACTGGACAAAACAACAGAGAATCCATCTCTAGGGATTTTCCTACCTCATTTTAACCTTCCAGAAATCATGACCAAGAGATAAATAAGAGCCACAGAAGATGGGACTAGAAGCCTGTGAGACTACCCAGAAAACCGGTTTACAGGCAAGCAGGAATGTTTGTATCCTTAACTTGATAGTTTAACTTTCCTTTATACAATGACCATTGCTAAACTCTGAAATATACTAAGAGTAAATCACAGGGCGATGCATTTGTATTTTATGACATTTATGTCATTGCATTCTCCCATTTGGGAGACAGTCAATACTACTATCATGTTATGCATGAGAAAGCTAAAGAGTGGAAATAGGAAAGACTGTTCTCAGGTAACCCAAAGGGTAAGACTTAGAGTCAAGATTACTACCTTACATTTCGACTTTACAGCCTAAAGGTGATCTATCATCTTTCAAAGAACCCCACACTATTTTTAGTTGAAAAACAAGTTAAGTGTAAACAATCCATTTTTCCACTGGCACCTGTCCTTTTCTCTGCCATGGTGTTTTTCACACCTACTTCTATTGCCATAATCCCTTACCTGAAAACTTGGGAACAATAAATAAAATGGACATCTAATGTGTAAGTCCACATCTGTAGTGCTCACTGTGTTAATTATGGGGAATGTAAGGTTTGAATTCCTCATAGCACCACTAACATCTCTGACCATTTTGCAAAATGAAGAAAGACATCAATGGGAATTTTTATGTTGTTAGATAATGTCTGATGCTGTGAAATAGAACTGTGCATCTACAAAATAAGACCCAGTCATAGAGCTATAAGCAAACCAGAGGGATACCTTTTTATTAGAATGATACTTCAGAGATGGATAGAGTGTCATTTTAGCATTGTACAAATCAAACACAGTTGATCCTTTTATTTTTGACACATATTTTATACAATTAAACACATAACATTGTGTGCCAATTGCTTAAAACATGTTTTTAAGTGTCGATAATTTTTCACTAAATAAGTCTGTTTAATACACCAAAGACAGTCTGAAAATAATTAGGCCTGAGATTATACATTTCTCAAGAATGTAGATCTTAGCCCTCTCCAGTTGTCCCTAAAGAGCCCAGATTTAGCCATTCAAAAACAGTGGCAGACTATGTCACTTTGTTTAATTTTGAAAACTATAATCATTCAAAATTAGATGTTAGGCATATTTATCAATTACTGTTTATAGATATATTTTAAAACAACTCACTTTAATGATCTTTCTAATTCAGCAAACTAGTATTTTTAAAGCATCTTACAATTCAGTATCTGCTCTTCCTTCCATCCTTTTCCTCTAACATTTATTATGAAAAATTTAATCTTCATGTGTGTTACCTATATTCACTAATGATAACATTTTACCACATCTTCATTATCTCCCTCTCTACACATGCACACGTGTGCGCGTGTGTGCACACACACACACTTTAGCCATTTGAAAGTAAGTTGTAGACTTCCTGACATTTTATTCCTGTAAAAACAGGGACATTCTCCTATATAACCAAAGGATTTGGTCAAGGGATGTACACTGAATTTAGTTTTTAGATGTATTTAATCTCATTCAATCTGCAACAGTCATCTCATCTTGTTTTGTTTCTTTTATGGCACTGACATTTTATATAGTTCATTCCATTTGTCTTCTAAAATATCCCACATTCTGGATTTCTCTGACAGCTTCTTCATGAACAGATATTGATTAAATATTGCTGTCAATACACTTTAGGGGTATTGTTTTGTGTGTCCCATCACGTTACATCAGGAAGCCCTAAAGCCCCATCATTCCATTATTGGTGATGCTGAACTTGAGCACTTGGTTGGTGGTGTCCTCCAGATTTCTCCATTGTAAAGATAATTTTGTAAAGGTAACTAGTAAGTGATTTGGGAGGTAATGTTTGAAACTGATGCCTATCCTATTTTCAAACACTATTTCATAAATGCTTCCTACATCCCACGATATTATTTACCTGAATAAAGTGTTGCATCGGTGGCTATAAAATTGTGAAATTCTAATTCTGTCATTCCTTCCCCAAACTTTAATTGTCATTCTTCTCTAATTAAGTTCCTTTCCTTTTATTAGCATATTGCTATGGATTAATGGATTTATTTTGATTCAGTTACTATAGTTATTCTTTTCAGTGTTCACCTTATCTCAAATTTTTTTCAGTGGGAAGTCTTTTGAGCTGACTACTATGTTCTTTTACCTTGTCCTCTACAGTCTTTGGGCCGTTCTCATTTTCTATCAAAACAAATATTCATAGGCTCCCATTCTGCTTTCTTTCACCCATATGTGTCATTACCCTGACTCTTTTTACTTAGCAATAGTATTTAGAAATGAAGGTATGAGAACTAAGTGTGGTAATTGCAATGGTGGTGGAGACCTTTTTTTCTAGGACTAGTGGGGGAACACACTATAAATCATTGAATTTTAGTTAAAAGAGATGGGATCTTCATTCCTTTGGGTGCATAATGCTCCATTGTTTGGATGTACAACACTTTGCAAACCAGCAGTCTTTGAATGAGCATGTATTTTAATAATAAAACTTATATTGCAAATGACCAATGAGTTTATAGCTTCTGCCATAATTCAAATATTATCAAGATATTTTGATAAAAACATACCAAAACAATATCATATCCCTTCCTATATTCTTAAATTAGTTATGCTCTCTACTTAATATATTATTGATTGATGACAGTTGTTAAAATCCCAAATATGTTGCTGGTGCTATTTATGTCTACTCTAAGCAGCGTCCATATTGTATGCTTTATGATGCTCATATTTAATTATTATATTTTGTATTGGTTCCTTAATGTTAAAAGACCAGCTTTTTTTTTTTTTTAA
This sequence comes from Mirounga leonina, assembly GCF_011800145.1. Lineage (NCBI taxonomy): Eukaryota > Metazoa > Chordata > Mammalia > Carnivora > Phocidae > Mirounga > Mirounga leonina. The sequence continues at coordinate 34,499,148 of NW_023270305.1, read as the reverse complement.
GATTTATTTATTTGAGAGAGAGAGCATGAGTGGGAGGGGCAGATGGAGAGGGAGAGGGAGAGAGAATCCCAAGCAGGCACCCCGCTGAGTGCAGATTGCCAAAGCAGGACTCAGTCTCACAACCTGGAGATCACGACCTGAGCCAAGACCAACAGTGGGCTGCTTAACCAACTGCGCCATCCAGGTGCCCCAAAAGCCCAGCTTTAGATAGAGTAGGTAACTTAAGTCTCACATCCTCCCAGTAGTGAAATTACAGTATTTTCCACATCTAAATATGAAACATTGAGGCTTAGAAGTGTTAATTAAATTGACCATGGTCACCCTGTTAATAAGTGATGAATCCATGCCTTGTACTTATATCTAAGTTCAAATGTAACTTATGTCACCACTATGCTATCCCCCCTGCCAAAAACAAACAAACAAACAAACTTTATTTCTCAGGAAAGTTTAGATTTTAAGTGTATGAACATGTCAACATAATTATGTCATCATTTTCTGTTCAATCTTGAAAGAAGAAAATATCACAAAGAGAAATTAGATTATAAAAAGGAAAACAGGGGACCTGGGTGGCTCAGTTGATTAAGCGACTGCCTTCAGCTCAGGTCGTGATCCCAGGGTCCTGGGATCAAGTCCCACATTGGGCTCCCTGCTCAGTGGGGAGCCTGCTTCTCCCTCTCCGTCTGCTGCTCCCCCTGCTTGTGTTCTCTCTTATGCTCCTGCTCTCTCTCTCTCACTCTCTCTCAAGTAAATAAAATCTTAAAAAAAAAAAGGAAAATGGTTAGAAGAAAAAGTGTCATCCCTTTGCTTTTAGAAACAATTTGGCAGTTGTTTTTCCTAATTCCTGAAAGTATTTCAACTTCCTTGAATGCATGCCCAAATTGTGTCTAACCACACATCTAAAAGGTAGAAGAAAACACGAGGAAGGCATCTGGAGGAGACCCGGGCTGCAACAGTGACCTCCTAATTTGCTCACTTCCGTATTTAACTCTCTCCATTCTATTAACCACACAACCGTCAGGGTGCTCTCTTAAAATACACAAGTCAGAGAACATAACATCCAGTTGAGAAATCTCTAATTGCTCTCATATTTAGAATAAAACTCAGGCACCTGCCATGCCCTCCATGAACCTATATAATGTAGTCCATGTCCACCTTTACACCTCTCTGACTTGATATCCTGCAAAAGCCCTAAAATCCCTCTGCCACAAACCCATGTCTTGTTTCCCAAACACACCAGGCTTATTCTTATCTCCAGGTATTTACACTTGTTGATCCCTCTGCTTGGAAGGACCTTAATCCAAATTTTAGTGCAGATCTTCATCTTTCATATTGTTTATGCTCCAATATCATCTCTGCCAGAAGAAATTCCTTGATTACTCTCTTTAAATTTTCTCTTTTCCTTCCTTCTAAGGGGGTAAATCATAAAAGCTTTCATCGCAAGAAAAAAAAAAAATCCAGAACTATGTATGGTGACAAATATTAAGTAGATTTACTGTGGTGATCATTCCCCAATATACACAATTGCTGAATCATTATGTTGTGCAGCTGAAAATAGTATAATGTTGTATGTCAAATATAGATAGATAGATAGACTCAATGTGACCAAAGTCTATATAAAGCTGTATATTTTATATTGTTTCTCCAAATGACACACAGAGCTATTCATATTTCTAGAAAAGCACATGATCTTTCAAACAGAATGTATCATCCTCTATGCTAAGTTTTCATTAGTTTTTCACACCCCACCCAACTTAAGAGATTTGGTTTCCCAGTGAGAGGATGAATGAAAAAAAATTGTTATGTCTACTTACAAAATTCAATAAAATGTATTAACCTTTAAAAAAATCATCAAACTGCCCACTCAAATGGAGCGAGTTTTTCTCTATGTAAATTATAGCTAAATAAACTTATAAAAAAAAACCCTACTACAGTAATGCCACAAATACATTAAGTTTTGTATTGAAGTAATTTGCTGTGATGACTCCACTCAGCTTTGCCATCTTTATCCTACTACTCCTGAGTTCATAAAACCTACAGATCAATTACTGTAGGCTGATTCCCAAATCTATGAAACATGTTGTTTTCATTCTTCCTTTTGCTTATAGTAAACCTTAATATGTTTCTACCTACTGGAGAGCTACTCGTCTTTATAAAACCAACTGAAATATCACTTCCTATAGATATCCATATTTTTATCTATCTGTCATTACATTTTTCTGTCTAATTTATCTACCCCTTACACATTTTAATCTCCTCTATTTCAAAGTAACCCTATTTATTTCTATAATTATTATGGCATTGCTTCTCTGATCCTAGCCCGTTCTGTATATCTTGCTGATAACAACACTCAACATACACATGGATCAATACACTTCGAAGTATTAAATTCAATATTTCAGCATGTGCATTTTATGAATCCGGTCCCTTCTCTCCTTTAATCACTGAGAACATCATTGTTTTTATCTGTTGATTTCCCTAAAAAAATCGTTTCTTAAAAAAATTAATTCAATTGATTTTACCTAATATTTCTAAAGATTGCCATATCCTCCTCTTGACCAATTATGTCTATAGTTTTATTATGTTAAGCAGCTTCCCCCAGCTGACACTGTTAAAGTCTAATTAGAAGGTCCATTTATTACCAGCCCTCCTCAAGGGAGCTGTGACTTTGAGGAATGATGTTAGTGAAACATGCCTGTGCCTAGAGCTTAATCCTTAAATGTTCCAAGCAACTTGGGAAATCAAGCTGCCTCCTAATAATACTGCTTCCATAGTATAGGAGTTCAGATTGCCAGTTTAGTTTTTATTCAAGCTTTTGTAATAGAATGCCCTGGGTTCAAGCAGAGACAATCACCTTCCTCTAAAGAAGAGTTAAAGATAATTGGTTTCATCTTGGCTAAATATTGGAAAACCCTTTTTGGGCCAAAATATCTTACGAACTATGTATCTGTTGAATGAATGAATTAGTAAGATAATTTTGGAAGTGTGTAGGGACAAGGGTTCTGCTTTCTTGTGATTTTTCCTTTCTACCTTTTCAACTTTCCTTCTAATGAGGATGAAAATCCTCCAGAGATATTGAATGAAATGAATTAGATAAAAATATGGGGATCACAGATATTCAAACTTATTATTCTATTCTGCTAAACCACTAGATTTGGTAAACATTTCAGATTATTTGAAGTCACGCAGTATTTCAAACCATCACATAGAGAGTGTGTGTGTGTGTGTGTGTGTGTTACTCTCTGCAGATTAACTAACAGCAGATTTGCATTTCCTTTGAGTTTAAGAGACCCATATAAACTAGATACAGTATCCATTTTCCAGTTCCTAGTACTATGGAATTTCTAGGACATTCACAAACCAGTATGGGATTTTTAGCTCCCAGCATATGAATTGATGATTGACATATCATTTTAAAAAAATGAGTATCTTCTATTTTGACAAAAGAAACATTTTAAAGAAATGAGATTATCATCTTCATTTGCATTTGTTTAAATAATTAACAAGTGTGCATATGATACACACACATATTATGCAACTCGGTTGTTTATTCAATTGTACTGTTTGAATTTCAGATGTGCATATTATGGACATTGTAATTAATGCTCTGTGGGTACAAAGAAAATTTGATGTTAATAGCAAATAATACTGGTTAACAAATTGTCAGGTGATAGGAAAATGTTTTAGATTTTAGAATCTAAACTATTATGCCAAGTATGAATTATATATGTATACTTATATCAATACCATTTTTTTTATTCAAGAGCAACAACAACAAAATATTTGCCTTATATGTGGCAATGTAATAATTTTCTCTGCACTGTTATTCAAATAAATATAATACTGGGACACAATTATATTAATTATATTAACTAAAATATCACACAGTCTAAATAACTTTAGAATAAAACAAAATCAGGATTTGCATTATGTGGCCCATTAGATTGAGAAGTGAGCATTTATTACTTTGATCTTTTTTTTAATAAACAAAAATAAATTGTATGGAGGAAACCTTTATATATATTAAAATGTAGGTTGGGTTTGTAGTTAATTATGGTTTGTTTGTTGTAACAAATTCTCTATGAATATACATAAGCCTACATTTCCCATTATGGTTTAATTATACAGTCATTAGAAGAAGGAAATCACTAATTAAATCAGCTTTGAAAATTGTAGATCATCTGATAAACCACTCAAACTAAGCCATGATATTTTAAAACATGATTCTTATAGGTTTTGAGGATTTTAATATATATATATTAGCTTATTGTTTAATTAAAGGAAAATATGCCAGATGTTTGGCTTTGAAATCATTTATGCATAATTTGAAATTGAATTTTGTGTTATAGAATTCAAAGTATGACATTTCAATATCTAAGTTTTTTTCCAACATTAACATTTTCTAATACTGAACTTCCATGTTTCCTTATAAAGGACTATCATAAAATGTTTAGCTTTTCACATTTTGTCCTCTGTATGTTTAAATAGTAGATTATAACATTATTATGAAATGCATATTTTCTCATCTATACTGGGGGAAAATCCCTTCTTATTATCTGAGTGTAATTTCCCAAGTGAATAGTTGAGAGGTGTGTGGATGGATGGGTGGGTGGGTGGGTGTTGAATTACATTACATTAAATACAGTGTTTCCAAGGAATCCAACAAATCTCAAAACTAAAACCCCTTCAAATAAATTTAATTCAAGAACTACTATGTACATGTTTATATTGTGCAGTATACTTTATAGAGACATGATTATGACATACTCCTTATCTTCAAGGAGATGATGCTCTAGTAGGGAGGCATAAAACAAATATAACAATATCTATACTATACATGATAATCTGTCACAGAATATTTTCATAAAATTGATCAATCTTGGTGAGCATTATTTACATCATCTTTATTACCATTTTACATTTGTGTAATCTTAGACACAGAGAGGTTCATTCTGCCAAGCAAGCCAGGATTTAAACATAAGCAGCATGAAGGTAGACCTGGTCCCATTTTACTATCACTTGTCACTACATACTTAATAAATATTTGTTTTTTAAACCTAAGTTTTGGAAATTTTGTAATGAAAGTTGTAGGTTTATTTGTTCAATACCTAGCTGGATACCACTGTTGGGATCTGAGAAACCAGTCTATGCACATTTAGCACAAAATGAAGGTGACATCAAAATAAGGTGATAGTTGAAACCATGGTCAAATGGATGAGGCTTTTCAAAGAAAACCTGTAAAGTGTAATGAGGTCTGAACATAAATATTTAAGGAATGACCACATCTAGGCTGTGAATGGAAGAACAGCTAAGAGAGGTATCTGGTTTGACAAAACACATTTGGTGAATGATAGCAAAAAATTGCCTTATGTGGGTCTTATTTATTTTCCAATTAATTTTGCCTTACTGTAGAGATGGCTTCTTATTATTTCAGTTGACCATTGTGCCACTCAATTTACCTTCGTTTGATTCACTTGAAGAACTAAATGCCTTGTCCACCACATCTACTATTTACAAGTGAAAAATATATGCTGATATTATTCTCACTTCAAGGAGCATAATTGATGTTTTGTTTTTCCCAAACATGTCTTGGTAAGACTATTCATTTTCTAGCATAACAAAAACTCAGAACTTCCTAATTTTCACTTACTTAGTTATCTAAGGATGACTTAGACCTACCAGATCGACTTGACATTTCAGTGGTTATAAATAAGACAAATGGGATCAGTAATGTAGTAATAGTAAAAAACACCCTCCAGAGAACTATCTGTTGAAGTATTAACTTAAACTGTAGATAATTACAAGTTCTGTCCTTGGAACAGTCTTCTCTTGCCAAAAGATAATTCAAAGGAAAAAGCTTGCCACATTCTTCCCAGGTCATAGAAGGGGTAATGTGCATGCTTCTCCAAATAAAACAAGCTTAGCATGAACAGGGCATCTAGTATCATTATGTTGAGTTATTTGTTCACGCTTCTAAACCGAGACACAACCTTGTGAATTCAACTTCTCCAAGTGATTAGTTTAGGAACTTTCTCTGGGGTGTTCCATTAAGGGCTTAGGATACAGTTCAGTTTCTCTCTCTGCTTTTACTAGGTTTGTAACTGTGGGCAATTAATTTGACTTATTTAGATTTCAGTTGCCTGTGTATAAATTAGAGAAGACAATATTATATTTCTCGAAATAAGTTTTAAGATCAAAGGATAGTAATAGAAATCTCTCTATAAAATAGAAAATACACAATAATTATTAACTTTTTATACTATAATTTTGAGGATGTCAGTGAAAACTTAAATCTTAAGTAATTCATCTTCTTCATGTCGAGACAATGGAGAGAGACCAATTCACCCAAGGCTGCACATTTATTTAATGCCAGTAAGTAGATGGAGGCCTAGTTTACTTGACTAGATCACGGTACCATCTCCAATAATTATTCTGTAATATTTCTTTCCGTCTTTTGTTTTTTTTAAGACTTAATTTTTTAGAGCAGTTCTAGGTTTACAACAAAAGTGAGAGGAAGGTACAGAGATCTTCCGTATATCCCCTGCCACCATACATGCAAAGCCTCCCACATTATCAACATCTCTTACCAGAATGGTACCTTTTTTTAACCAAGGATGAGCCTACATTGACACAGCATATCTATTTTATATAATATACTATATGGATCTATCCTATTCCTTAATAAAAATTGATGTCCTTATATATTGATAATTAAATCTCTAAAAATCCCATTCAAAAAATACAAGTAAATTACAAAAAAAAATAGGATGAATGAAATTTTCTATATATTTTATAAAGTAAAGATCTTTGAAGAAAGAAATTAATTAATAGGGGCCCCTACGTGGCTCAGTCGGTTAAGCATCTGACTTTGGTTCAGGTCATGATCTCAGGGCCCCGGGATTGAGCCCCACATTGGGCTCCCAGCTCAGGGGGGAGACTGCTTCTTCCTTTGCCCCTCCCCTTGTTTGTGCTCTCTTTCTCTCTCTCCAATAAATAAATAAAATCTTTAAAAACATATATATTAAAAAAGAAAGAAATTAGTAAAATTGAAAAACTGTTTATTTAGATTTTCAGTTTGGAAAACCTGCATTAACAAATGTATAACAAATAAAAACCTAACACTTTTTTTATAATATTCACATAAAGCTTTGGCATCTTTAATATAAAAAGAATATTTATATTATATATTATAGATAAAATCAAAAAGAAAATGGGCAAAGGACATTCACCTAGGAAATACCTATGTTAACATTATTTCAAATAGGACTGAGAATAAATTTGAAATTATTTCAAAATGTTTATCTTCACTAATAGGGGAATTTAAATAAAAATAAATATACCTAGGATTAGAATATTTATTATTTTTCTAAAATAAGAACTACTCAAACAAAAGAGGGGAAAATCACAGAGAAGACTACCATCGATGCAAATAATCCATTGTATAAAAATTAATAGTATCTTAATGAAAACCTTTCAAGGCTCTATCTCATGGGTGTGTGTGTGTGTGACTTTACAGAAATGGTGTAATATATGACAATACATAAACTGTGTTTGTTTTTATATATGTCATATCTATATATTTAGATATAAAGAAATTTTAAATGCAGAGGATTCTTTTATTATTTTTTTAGATTTTTTGTAATTTCACGTTTTTATTTAAATTCCAGTTAGTTAACATATAGTGAAATATTAGTTTCAGGAGTAGAATTTAGTGACTGAGCACTTCCATACAACATCCAGCGCTCATCACAGCAATTGCCCTCCTTAATACCCATCACCCATTTAACCCATCCCTGCTCACCTCCCCTTGAGCAACCCTTAGTTTGTTCTCCATATTTAAGAGTTTGTTTTCTGGTTTGCCCCTCTCTTTTGTTTTTCCCCCTATGTTCATCTGTTTCATTTCTTAAAATCCACATATGAGTGAAATCATATGGTATCTTTTTCTGATTGACTTATTTCACTTAGCATAATACACTCTAGCTCCAACCACATTGTTGCAAATGGTAGGATTTCATTCTCTTTGATGGCTGAATAATATTCCATTATATTGGAATATAGCTTCCAATATATATCTATCTATATCTATATCTATCTATCTATCTATATATATATATATATATAGGAATCTTATAAGAAGAAATTTCATTCATCCTATTTTTTTGTAATTTACTTATATTTTTTGAATGGGATTTTTAGAGATTTAATTATCTATATATATATATCTATATATATATAGATATAGATATAGATATAGATATCACAACTTCTTCATCCATTCATCAGTGGATGGACATCTGGGCTTTTTCCATGATTTGGCTGTTGTTGATAATGCTGCTATAAACATCAGGGTGCGTGTGTCCCTTCAAAGCAGTAGTTTTGTAGAAGATTCCTTTAAATGCACTTTTAATTATATATCTAAACCTTTATTTCACGTTCTATCGCAATGAAACTCTTCATGTATGTGTCTCTACATTGCTTAATTATCACCATATAATACATCCCTGGAAGTAGAATGGTGGACCAAAATATATTAATGTTTAATTATATTGCCAAGCTACCTTTTGCATGGGCTGTTCAACTTATGCTTTACTGAGTATGTATATGAATTTCCATCTCCTTACTAAATTGCTGGAAATGGACAGTACAAGCTTGTAATCATTGATATTCATACCAGGACTTAGTGTTAGCAATTGAATTAATAGACTTTCATAAAGAATGTAGTGTTTAAATGTTGTAAGAGGACTTAAACAAGTACTATCCGAGTCAGAGGAAGAAGTATATCCAGAGAAGTATGACATCCAGGAAATAATTGCTAATATCTAGTAATATTTATTTTTTCTTTTCTTGTCTTTTCTTTTTTCTTTTCTTTTCTTTTTTGTAACTTAGTATTCATCTTTCTGAACTTTTCCTTGTCACTATAAATAACTTGTAATAATAAATAGACCATTCTTGGTTACATTATGTCCCTTCTTTTCAGCTACATCTTTACTCTGTCTTGCTTCAAAGGAGGCTGGATGGAGAAAAGTCACTTTAATGTTTCAAAGAAAATCGGATAGCTGCATACAAATAGGACTCTAATTTGCCTTGAGTAGCTTATTATTTATAGAAATGGCTAAACACCAAAACAAAAGGCAATAGTAACTGAGGGGACTGAGAATACATTTGAAATGTTATCCATTGTAAATGCCATGATTAATTTACAGTTAAGTAGTCAAATTTCAAGTCTCCATTTATCCACGATCTCCTGAGATTATTCCTGTGATAAACATTTGTAATATCCATTGGTATTCACCTTCAAATATATTAGTGAGGGAGCAAGATTTCTTTCTACTGCTTTTACCAGTACAGGGCACTGCTGATGTGGATGTTACAGCCAAGTTATTAAGTTTACCTTTGCATCTAATAATAATGAACTAAGATAAAGAACCCAAATTCAACACTAGGAGAATTTGTCTTTCTGAATAAAGCTTTAAAAGTATGTTGCTTTGAAGTTTGATCAGGAAATGCAAAATGTCTAGCATATTTCACTTTTCTAGTATACTTTTTTATTTTCTTCAACCTGTTAATATTCTTCATCATGCCTAAATTGAAGAGGTTAGTAACACATTCTTGTGAATTTTTTTTTCTAAAGTTTTGAAGTGGCCAATTGATAATCTGCCTTCAATTCATCTTCACAAGATATGAAATATCTTCAAATAAGACTTTTTTCTTCAAAGATTTATTATCTAAATAAAATGAAATAACTAAAGCACAGATTTTTCAAAGATTATATTATTTAATATTTTGAATTTAATACTCCAAATAATTTTAAGACTAGAATTGTAATACAATCTACATTATTCTATTTTATAAAATCATTTAAAATATTATGAATATATTTGGTTCAAATACTGTTCTTAAAGGTACAGTTATTATATTCTGTTTATATTAATATTAACTGTTATTTATTATGTATTATGAAAATATTAATATATTTTACATTACATAATTTTTAATGTAATAATTATTTTCAGTGCAACATTCTGTATGTGCAATAAATATATTTGTAATATAACTGGTGGAAATTCTAAGCATATAATAAAAATAAGGAGATTTTTTTTACTCTCCATTGTATTTAGGATGCTTACTTTATTTGAAAATGAATATTTAGATATTATGTTCAAAAACAGTCTTCTTGTCACTAATAATGTTGCCATTACTGATGTTATAATGACTAGAGATGATCGTATGCAGCTTACCCTATAATCTTTGTTCAGACACATATTCAGCAATGACAGAAATGAGAGTGATTTGCTCTTTAAATAGGCTGAAGCTGAACTGAATCTATAAAGCAGAATTTGGCCAAATTGTGAGACCAACATCTAAACTTGATGAAAACATATACTTGATATCAATAAATAATCTTGTTCACTTAGACCATAATGATTTTAATAATTCTAAATGTATAATTCTATTTTATTAATAAAAGTTTGAATACATAACTACCTTCAGGAATTGAATAGGATGGGCTGCCAAATTATAGTTGCAATAATGATTTTAATTTCTATAGGGTAAATCTTGGCTATGCCAGAACTCTTTCAGAATCCTGCCATGGGTCCTATTTATGAGCAATTCTTGCTTAAGACCTATTCTTGTACTTGTACTTCTCCTTATTAGAGATGGGGGGGGGAAAGTAGCAGGGTTAACAGATGTCAAAAGATCGAACATATTTAGATCATTTTGGAACAAAAGCAGAATAGAAATCATCCCTGTGCCATGTTTTCATCTCCTCCAGAAATGGGCTGACTCTGTTGTTTAACTTTAAAGGCCTACCTTGTATATTCTTTAGAGAGATTTATATTTTATCTAATATGAGTGTTTATGTGATAATTCATCGTTATCTTGGCAAATTAGCTAGCCACTTTTCCCTGCTACTGTTGGATCATCTGTAAAATGGAAATGATAATGGTACTTTCTGTTTCAAAACTACTTCCCTGGTTTCAAAACTACTTACTTTTCTAAGGTCTCATTAAGTAGACGATGATGATGGTGGTGGTGGTGGTAATGTTGGTGACGAGGATCATTATTGTAATTCATGAAATGTTCTGTCATTGAAAGAGCTGTGTTTAGTTCTCAATCTATCAATTGGATTCAAAATTTCACCAAATTACAAGTAAAGGAATTTGTAAATGTGGTAGGCAGAATAATGTCCCCTTAAAGATATCTATGCTCTAATCCCTAGAATCTAAAATCATCTGGGATTTGTTACTTACATGGTAAAAGGGACTTTGCAGATGTGATTAAAGTTAAGGAACTTGAGAAAATTATCCTGGATTATCCTGGTAAGCCCGAGCAAAGCATACAAATCCTTAAAAGTTAGAGAAACTTTGCTGGCTATCGTCAGAGAAAGAGATGTGTTGACAGAAGGAGGATCATATAGTATATGTTGTTAGAATTCAGCTCCTTGTTGTTGGCTTTAAAGATGGCAAAGGAGCACAAGTCAGAGAATGCAGAGGCATCTCAAATCTAGAAAAGGCAAGGGTATGAATCTTCCTCTAGAACCTCTAGAAAGGAATAGTTTTGACAATACCTTGATTTTAGTCCAGTGAGACCTGCATTGCAATTCTAACCTACATAGCTATAAGATGATCAATTTGTGTGTGTGTGTGTGTGTTTTAAGTCACTAAGTTTGTGATAATTCTTTATGGCATCAATACAAAATGATTACAATAAACAGAAGAGTGAAGTGGGTACTGCTTGAGATCTGCCCCTGGATATCCAGGGTTTGGTCATGGTTTATAGAAATAGATTTGGAATTCTGATAATGAACAATTGTATTAGTCAGTATTCCAAAGAAACAGAACCAACAGAAAATACATATAATATTTTGTTTGTTTGTTTATTATGAGACATTAGGTCACACAATCACATAGGCTGAAGAGTTCCACAATCTGCTGTGTGCAATCTAGAGACCCAGGAAAGCCAGTGATGTAATTTAGGCTCTGTCTGGTCATGAGAACCATGGGAGCCAATAGTGTAAATCCTACTCTGAGAACAGAAGTCTGAGTCCCAGATAATACAATCAGTTGGAAGAAGGGGCAAATTCGTCCTTCCTCTGCCTTTTGTTCTATTCAGGCCTTCAGTGGGTTGCTAATGCCCACCTACACTGGAGAGGCCAGTTCAAATGCTAATTTCATCCATGAACACCTGTATAGATACATGCAGATACAATGTTAAGGCAAATATCTGGCACCCTGTATCCCAGTGAAGTTGGCACTTAATATTAACCATCACAGCTATCCAGAGTGATCAAGTCAGAACAGAATTGATAGTCAGGAAAGAGACACAATGTTAATGTAGAAAAGCCTTAGTCACATAGATGCAGAGAGCAAAGGATGGAAAGTGAAATAGGAAGTAGGGCATTTGGAAGGTTTTACCTAAGAGACAAAATCTTAGGAATTCTAGAATTCCTATGGAAAATCACTATTGGTATAAAAACATTGCTGAATGAGATCAGGAATAGAAGCAAGGCAGGTAAGTAATTTTGGATGCTATTTTATCAAAGCAATGTATGGAGGTTGGTGGATTGGCTTGCTAAACCAACTGAATCCAGCTAGAGACAGTATTAACTCTAGTAAATGGAATATCCCAATCCCTCATAAACAGTTACTACCTTTCCTCATAAGGACTAGATAAACACTGAAACTTATTCCTCCCATTTCTTGCCTGCCCTGCTACTTTCAGAGTTTCCATTCTGCTATGTTATGCACAGAACAAGTGAGTAGATCAGCTCAAGTGACCTGCAGAGAAGACCCATCATGATCAATGAATATATTCTCCTTGATGTTTCCAACACATACAAACACAGTATGGTGAAATTCTGAATAATTCATCATAATCAATATTCTGTGTTTTCGGCTAAAGGCAAGGTTACAAGACAGGTAACAGGGGCAGTCATCAAAGAGTGCTTTTCGTAAATGAAATGAAAAGGTGGTTGTTGAAATATAACCTTGCTAACATGCTGGGAATGTTCAGGGACCAGGTAAACACACCTAGAGTTGATGTACATCAACTATAGGTCAGCCCCTCTTGCAGGCAGCAAAAAACAGAACTAGTTTAAGACTACTGTTTCCATAGAAACTATAGATTACTGCAGTTATCAACTTCAAGGTTGCCTTGAAAACTCAGTGTTAGAAATAGGTTCCATATAAAGTTGAGAATATTTTGAAAGCATAAATTTTAGGATTTGAAGTACAAACAGCTGTTCTGTCTTTTGGAATTCTATAGCCTAGATATCTCTCTTATCTCTCTCGTCTCTACCTCTCCTTTGTCCACAATACAATCACAACCAAAATAGTCTCACTTGTAATCATCATCTAACCAGACTCACACTTTCCCTTCCTAATTAATAAAAGATTTTGGAAAAAAAAAAGGAATATCTTTAATTGAAGTGCAAGTGCCATACAATGTTACATTACTTTTACGTATGCAACATAGTGATTCAACAATTCTGTACATCACTCAATGCTTACCACCATAAGTGTAGTCAACATCTGTCACCATACTGTATTATTACATATTATTGACTATATCCTCTATGCTGTAATTTTTGTCTGTGTGACTGATGTATTTTATAACTAGATGTTTTTACCTCTTATTCCCCTTGACCTATTTTACCCATCCCTGCCCATACACCTCCCCTATGGCAACCACCAGTTGTTCTCTGTATTTAAGTCTCTGGTGTTTGTTTGGTTGGTTTTGTTTTTTAGATTTCATATGTAAGCAAAATCATATGGTATTTGTCTTTTTCTGTCTGACTTAATTTCACTTACAATACTCTCTAGGTCTATCCATATTGTTGCAAATGGTAAGATCTCATTTTTTGTGGTTGGGTAATATTACATTGTATACATATATCACATCTTCTATATTTGTTCATCTATCCATGGACACTTGGATATGGAACCTTCCATATCTTGATTAGTGTAAATAATGCTGCAATAAACATAGGGGTGTATTTATCTTTTCAAATTAGTGTTTTCATTTTCTTTGGGTTAATATCCCATAATACAAATAATTGGATCATGCAGTATTTTTATTTTTAATTTTTTGAGGAAACTCCACACTGTTTCTCAGAGTATTTGCACCAATTTACATTCTCACCAACAGTGCACAAGGGTTCCTTTTTCTCCATATCTTCTCCAACACTTGTTATTTCTTGTCTTTTCATATTAGCCATTCTGACAGATGTAAGGTGATATCTCATTATCATTTCAATTGGCATTTCCCTGATGATTAATGATGTTGAGCATCTTTTCATGTGCCTATTTGCCATCTGTAGATCTTGTTTGCCAATATGTCTATTCAGGTCCTCTGTCCATTTTTAAATCAGAGTATTTAGTTTTTTGGTGTTGAGTTGTATAAGTTCCTTATATATTTTGGGTTTTAACCCCCTTATTAGATATATCAATTGCAAATATCTTCTCCCATTCAGTAGGTTGCTTTTTTCTTTTGTTGATGGTTTCCTCTGCTGTGCGAAAGCTTTTTATTTTGGTGTAGTACCAATAGTTTATTTTTTGCTTTTATTTCCCTTGCCTGAGGAGACATATCCATAGATATGCTGCTAAAACCAATGTCTAAGAGATTACTGCCTATATTTTCTTTTAGAAGTTTTATGGTTTCAGTTCTCACATTTAGATCTTAATCCCTTTTAGTTTATTTTTATGCATGGTATAAGAAAGTGATCTAGTTTCATTCTTTTTCATGGAGTTGTTCAGTTTTCCCAACACCATTTATTGAAAAGACTGCTTTTTCCACATTGTATGTTCTTGCCTCCTTTGTCATAGATTTGTTGACCATATAGACATGGGTGTATTCCCAGGTTCTCTATCCGATCCCCCACTGATATATGTGTCTCTTTTTGTGCCAGTACCACACTGTTTTGAGTACCATAGATTCTTTTTTTTTTTTTTTATGTTATGTTAATCACCATACATTACATCATTAGTTTTTTGGGTTTTTTTTAAAGATTTTATTTATTTATTTGACAGAGAGAGACACAGCAAGAGAGGGAACATAAGCAGGGGGAGTGGGGGAGGGAGAAGCAGGCTTCCCGCCGAGCAGGGAGCCCAATGTGGGACTCGATTCCAGGATCCTGGGATCACAACCTGAGCCGAAGGCAGACGCTTAACGACTGAGCCACCCAGGCGCCCATCATTAGTTTTTGATGTAGTGTTCCATGATTCATTGTTTGCATATAATACCCAGTGCTCCATGCAGTACGTGGCCTCTTTAATACCCATCACCAGGCTAACCCATCCACCCACCCCCCTCCCCTCTAGAACCCTCAGTTTGTTTCTCAGAGTCCATAGTCTCTCATGGTTTCTCTCCCCCTCCAATTCCCCCCCCCTTCATTTTTCCCTTCCTGCTATCTTCTTCTTTGTTTTGTTTTTTTTAACATATAATGTATTATTTGTTTCAGAGGTACAGGTCTGTGATTCAACAGTCTTACACAATTCACAGCACTCACCATAGCACATACCCTCCCCAATGTCTATCACCCAGCCACCCCATCCCTCCCATCACCCACTACTCCAACAACCCTCAGTTTATTTCCTGAGAGTAAGAATTCCTCATATCAGTGAGGTCATATGATACATGTCTTTCTCTGATTGACTTATTTCACTCAGCGTAATGCCCTCCAGTTCCATCCACATCATTGCAAATAGCAAGATTTCATTCCTTTTGATGGCTACATAATATTCCATTATATATATATACCACATCTTCTTTATCCATTCATCTGTTGATGGACATCTTGGCTCTTTCCACAGTTTGGCTATTGTGGACATTGCTGCTATAAACAGTGGGGTGCACATACCCCTTCAGGTCCCTACATTTGTATCTTTGGGGTAAATACCCAGTAGTGCAATTGCTGGGTTGTAGGGTAGCTCTATTTTCAACTTTTTGAGGAACCTCCATACTGTTTTCCAGAGTGGCTGCACCAGCTTGCATTCCCACCAACAGTGTAGGAGGGTTCCCCTTTCTCCGCATCCCCGCCAACATCTGTAGTTTCCTGACTTGTTAATTTTAGCCATTCTGACTGGTGTGAGATGGTATCTCACTGAGGTTTTGATTTGAATTTCCCTGATGCCAAGTGATGTGGAGCACTTTTTCATGTGTCTGTTGGCCATTTGGATGTCGTCTTTGGAAAAATGTCTGTTCATGTCTTCTGCCCATTTCTTGATTGGATCATTTGTTCTTTGGGTGTTGAGTTTGATAAGTTCTTTATAGATTTTGGATACTAGTCCTTTACCTGATACGTCATTTGCAAATATCTTCTCCCACTCTGTCGGTTGTCTTTTGGTTTTGTTGACTGTTTCCTTTTTTGTGCAAAAGCTTTTTATCTTGATGAAGTCCCAATAGTTCCTTTTTGCCCTTGCTTCCCTTGCCCTTGGCGATGTTTCTAGGAAGAAGTTGCTGCAGCTGAGGTCAAAGAGGTTGCTGCTGTGTTCTCCTTTAGGATTTTGATGGACTCCTGTCTCACCTTGAGGTCTTTCAACCATTTGGAGTCTATTTTTGTGTGGGGTGTAAGGAAATGGTCCAGTTTCATTCTTCTGCGTGTGGCTGTCCAATTTTCCCAACACCATTTGTTGAAGAGATTATCTTTTTTCCATTGGACATTCTTTCCTGCTTTGTCAAAGATTAGTTGACCATAGAGTTGAGGGTCCATTTCTTGGCTCTCTATTCTGTTGCATTGACCTATGTGTCTGTTTTTGTGCCAGTACCATACTGTCTTGATGATGACAGCTTTGTAATAGAGCTTGAAGTTGGGAATTGTGATGCCACCAGCTTTGCTTTTCTTTTTCAACATTCCTCTGGCTATTCGGGGTCTTTTCTGGTTCCATACAAATTTTAGGATTATTTGTTCCATTTCTTTGAAAAAAGTTGATGGTATTTTGATGGGGATTGCATTGAATGTGTAGATTGCTCTAGGTAGCATTGACATCTTCACAATATTTGTTCTTCCAATCCATGAGCATGGAACATTTTTCCATTTCTTTGTGTCTTCCTCAATTTCTTTCATGAGTTTTTTATAGTTTTCTGAGTACAGATCCTTTGCCTCTTTGGTTAGATTTATTCCTAGGTATCTTATGGTTTTGGGTGCAATTGTAAATGGGATCGACTCCTTAATATCTCTTTCTTCTGTCTTTTTTTTTAAGATTTTATTTATTTATTTGAGAGAAAGAGAGAGAGCATGGGGCAGGGGGAGGGTCAGAGGGAGAAGCAGACTCCTCGCTGAGCAAGGAGCCCGATGCAGGACTCGATCCCGGGACTCCAGGATCATGACCTGAGCCTAAGGCAGTTGCTTAACGAACTGAGCCACCCAGGCGCCCTCTTTCTTCTGTCTTGTTGTTGGTGTATAGGAATGCCACTGACTTCTGTGCATTGATTTTATATCCTGCCACTTTACTGAATTCCTGTATGAGTTCTAGCAGTTTCTTGAAACCTGGGATTGTGTTAGCTCCAACTTTGTTCCTCTTTCTCAAGATTGCTTTGGCTATTCAAAATCTTTTGTGGTTCCACACAAACTTTAGGATTATTGATTGTAGTTCTGTGAAAAATGCTGTTGGTATTTTGATAGGGATTGAATGGAATCTGTAGACTGCTTTGGGTAGTATGGACATTGTAACAATATCAGTTCTTCCAATCTGTGAGCACAGAATATTTTACCATTTGTGTGTGTCATCTTCAATTTCTTTCATTGATGTCATATGTTTTTTGGAGTATAGCTTTTTCAGTTCTTTGGTTAAATTTATTCCTAAGTATTTTATTCTTTTTGGTGCAATTATAAATGGGATTGTTTTCTTAATTTCTCTTCCTGTGACTTCATTTTTCATGTATAGAAATTTAATAGATTTCTATGTATTTATTTTGTATCCTATAACTTTACTGAATTCATTTATTAGTTCTAACAGGTTTTTTTGGGTGGAATCTTTAGGTTTTTCTATATATATAATATCATTTCATCTGCAGATAGTGACAGTTTTAGTTCTTCCTTACCAATCTGGATTCCTTTTATTTCTTTTTCTTGTAATGCTGCCGCGAGGATTCCCAACTAGAAAAAAAAAAATAATGAAAAATTAGTAATCTTAAACAAGGAAACAAACACAATTTTAAAATGCCCTGCTTCAGACTCTTTAATACTTTCTCATTTTTATGAGAATAATTATCAAAATCCTTCTTGGCTCATTATATGTCCTATGTATTCTACCTCTGCCTTCTGATAAATTTCTTTTCTACCTTCTTTTCAATTTTTGTGGCTTTCTAATTAGAAATCATTCAGTTCCCCATCTTGCCATATTCTTTTCCAAATGAATGCTTTTGCATACCAACTGCCCCACCTGAAAAGCCCTGGCCCCTCCTAAACAATCCTGCCTTTCACCTTTTCCTGGTTGTCTTCTAGTTATTCTTCAGATCTCCCTTTGTGTGTCATTTCCTCAGGAAAACCTATCCTGACTCCTCAGACCAGGTAAAAGTGTTCAGAAAATTTCTTCAACAGATGAAGTGTTGTAATTGATTTATATACATTTAGCAATAAATGATATACTAAATTACAAAGTTAGCTCTCTAAATATAACTATTTTCTATTTTATTTGATTTATTTTTTGAAAACTATTTTATTTGATTTATTTAACTTTTTCCATATGCAATTTTATTGAGAAATATTCATTAATAAACTACATAGAATTTACTATTATACATTTTTAATTAGAAGAACTTTCATTCTTTAATGAAGGGATCAAGAAACTAAAAATATAGTATGTGAAATAAAATATATTCTATATTTAATATATGTTAGTAATAAATATATACCATGAGTTGACTTAGCATTAACCAAGTTGTTATAGAAATAAGTAATTCTAGATTTCTAGAGTTAGAAAAAAATCACATGGTTATATAGAGTCATCCTACTATTTGCCATAGACATCATGGCATGTAACCAACTTGGCCTTGAGAATTTTCTCTCATGAGATTTTGCTGGTGGCTCTAATGGGAAAATTAATTTTAAATAGTGAATCAACTCTGTCCCCCTACAATGTCTACTTAACGGTCTTAATATGGCTGTCTTACTACAGGGTTTAACTTAAATAAGTAGGAGATAACAATACTTAAAATAACTGAAAACACAGATATTTTTCCCCCAGTGTATCTTTTCATCTCTAGTCTCAAAACTTCTTATGTCTTTCAGATTACCTTCCTGAATGATATTGTTTTGGTCAAAGTTAGTATTATAAGAGAGTGCCTTGAAATGAATTTAAGGTTCTCGATAGAGTTATATCTATTCAATGTTCAGTTGATACATATTTTTTATACTCTATGTTAGGGGACACCCCCTAATAACTTAGTTGATAGTAATCAAATTGCCATGTACATGTTGCTAATATTTTATCAATATCACAATGTATGTGTTGCAAATATAATATATTGTAGTATTTAAAATCACATGTATTCTCTTTTGCTTATTTTTAAGTTCTACCTGTAGAACATTCTTTTCTTCTTCAATTTTTATATTGTTAGATTTGATGATTATCAAATCTCTAGATATTTGAAAGTTACAGTTTTTTTCATTTATTCTATTTGCTGTGTCACCTTTGAGCCATATATATATGTGTGTGTGTGTGTAATATATGTGTGTGTGTGTGTGTATATATATAGCAATAATAATTCCAAATCTGCTGTAGGGACTTAGATTCTTTAAATTACTACCTATTAAAGAAAATGGTGGGGGAAATTGACCAAGACATGTGTTGACCAATACATACATATTTAAAATTAACCACTTATAATTAAGATGCTTTTTTTAATCTTTACAGATGACTAGCTAAATCAGCCCTTAATACCCCATTTCCTTGAATTAGATAACAAACATATTAGTGTGTATCTGTGCATTACAGATCGTTTTCCATTTATTAACTCATCTATACTATATGCTCATGTACTATATAATTTAAATTTGTTAAAATCTCCATGCCTGTTAGAAATGTTTTGGCTGCCATTTTGCTGTGAGGTTATGAACTGAACCACAAATGCAAATTAAAACAATCCTGAGGTTGCATATATTTTTTTCTTCAAATCTATCTGCTCTAAAAGCTCTAATGACACAAATACCCATAAAACAGGGCAATTGAGCTCAACTGGAGACTTCATGTGGTCAATTAAGTGGGAAGATCTTTTTTGAAGCTTTCAAATATCCTTAAGCTGAGAATGTTTTATTAAAGGGGTTATTTTACTTTTAGTGGTTGAAATATTTCTGGGCTTTCAAGGCATATTTGGTCCTTAAGGGCTCCTTGGAGAGAATGAGTGACCTTTATCATCAAAGCACTACATAAGAACACCATTGGCATAGCTGCATTATCATAAAGCAAATTTAGAAACCAGATTTCTAAAAGGGCATGGAATTGGCATAATGGAAAAGACCAACTGTGAGTCATTGTGGAATTTTCCCATGTATTAAAGAGAGTGCAGATCAACTGGAGTGGGACCAATTTCCTCTTTTAGAAATCTCTAGCAAATTGAGCATGAGATTATGAAGATAGGATAACATCATTGCAGAGGCCACACACCAACCATACATATAGGTTATTGTAAAGAAAACCTTCTACAGATAATAACAAGTCAGGGGTGATTGACTCCGTTCTAAACATTTCTTAACCTCCACTCGGTGACCAGTCAATGAGATAAAACACAGTTGATTGTCAAAGATAATTTTAAATCACTTACATGTGGATACCAAGCACACTGAGTTATAGGAAAACAATATGATACTTTTATACCGAAAAATTGAAGAACTCACTGGCAATAATTTAATATCACTTGAAATACATAAAATGTAGCAGCACGTAATATAAAAGGTTGGTATAGCACAGATAAATAAGTTAATCTCTTGCCTTATCCTTTCTAAGGAACCCAAGCTGTATATACACGTGCACACAGAAGGTCAGAAATGTCAACCCCAAAATGTCAGTCTGATTTCTAATGTGCCTACAATTACCAAGATTGTGGAATATGAATTAAAAGTATAAGTGTGGTTACCTCTGAGAATTGCTATATTTAAGTAGCTTACAAATAACATTTTATAACATTACCAGTTTCAAATATTGATCCTCTGAATTTTGTTAATATGAGTAATCAAGGCTTCATATGCATAATATTACATATTTAGAACAGACTTAAAAAGAGTACTGATAGATAAAAATAAGGAGTAAGAATTTGAACAAATGATTTATGAGTAGTTTTAGACTTTGTTTAGTTATAACAAAATTACTCAGAGTGGATGAGGGTTTTTTTTAAATCAGATAAGGAAACATAAGTGAAAGTAAGGACAAATAAAATGTAGAGTATGATTTCATTAAATGCTTTCACTTTGTGAGTATTTAATGTTTCCTCAGCAGATAATTAAGAGGCCAAGGAAAAAACCTGTTCAAATCAGTTAGATCTTAATAGTTTTAAATGTACATTGACTGAATTGAGAAAAATCTTAAAATCCCATTTGATATATACGTAGATAGACGAATATATACACAAACTTAAGGGTCACACGTTAAACACAAATGAAGGAAGACATGTCTATTAAACTCAAGCGAGTTTAAGACTGAATCTGGACACTGAAATATTTTTAATAGTACATAGTATTTGTTTGGCATTCTCACTCAATGCTTCTAATTTTATGCTACCACAAACAGATCTGCTACAAAACCTTCATGCTGTGGCCTTAAGACTTAATGTGAGCATTTGTGTTTGCTACCATATCCAGCAGTGGGTTTGATGGGTCTTAAGTACACTTAATTTAACTCTGTGCTACCAGATTATTCTACTGAAGGGTGACAAGTTTATTTTTCAGTCACAGTAAAAAAAAAAAAAAAAAAAAAAGTCCTACTTTCCCACTTACAGGCCACACTAAATATTGTATTTTTCTCTGATTTTTGTCAGTTGGACAGGTGTATTTTTAATTTAATTTCTATAGATCTTATTTATTAGTGGGATATATAGTGGGACATTTCTCTTCAAAATGCCTATTGATTGTTTTTTTTAAATTCACACTCCCCATTTTTATTTTGTTGCCTGGGAATAGTTCTTTTCATATGTGTGATAAAATCAGCCCCTTAATGGTGCAGACATTGATAAAAATTTTTTTTGCAATCTATATCTGTTAATTTTCCTTATAATATTCTCTTTTTAAGCATCATTTGTTAGATATTCTTTTTTTTTTTTTTTAAGATTTTATTTAACAGAGAGAGACACAGCGGAAGAGGGAACACAAGCAGGGGGAGTGAGAGAGGGACAAGTCGGCTTCCCGCAGAGCAGGGAGCCATATGTGGGGCCCGATCCCAGGATTCTGGGATCATGACCTGAGCTGAAGGCAGACGCTTAATGACTGAGCCACCCCAGCGCACCAGTTTGTTAGATTATCACATATAACTTATACTTTTCTATTTTTTTTAAGAAACTTCTGAACCCATGGTCACAAATATATTTCCCAAATTTTCTGGATTTGGCTTTTTGTCTTACATTGTTCTTCTAATATATCTGATGTACAATTTATATATTGTGAAGAAAGATATTATTCTTAATATTTTTGTTATCTTTAATTGAAATTCTGACATTTCTAATTAGGTACTATTTGTTATTTGTAATATTGTTCATTTGTGCTTTATTAGTTTTTAGATTGACCTACTGTTATTTTATCTATTATATTTTTATTATTTCAAAGAGAAATCAAAATCATTTGGCTCTATTGAGCCTCTCTTTTATTTTGTTTTATAGTTAATTCATTTATGTTCCTAACAATTAGATTCGTATTCTACATTTTCATAGGATCTAATTCTTTTTTTCTCTTTTCTTTGTATTCTTGATATTGGATGCTTACTTTTAAAATGTCCATCATTTTTAAGCATACTATAAGCATTAAGGCCATGAGTTTCTTTTGAATTACCACTTTAGCTAAATTCCCTCTGAAAGTTTCTATTTATTATTTTAATGTTTTATTCAATATAAACTATTCAATAAATTTACGTAACCATTTTTGTGGCCTATTAAATATCCAGATGTGTATTGTTGAGGTCCAGACTTTTCTTTCTTTTTGTAATTAATTTGTTTCTTTGATTTTTTTTTTTAGAATTCTTAAAGTAAATTGTAAATGTTTACATTTTGTAGATGTTCCATAAGTAACCAAGAAGGTGTATTTCTAAGTGTAGTATGTAGGATAGTATTTAGGATTCTACATATTTCTACATATTTCTGTTAATTCAAAGATGGTAATTACATTATGTAGATATTCCCTATATTTTCTGATCTTTTTGTTTTGCTATTATTTCAAGGAGTATATTATACTCCTTGAAATAATACCCTAATTTTTTTTTGCTTTTTATATTTAGACTATATTAACCTCATATAACTACAATTACAAATAAATATATATATTTAATGTTATTAATTTTTTCTTGGCTTCTGTTTTAATGTATTTTACATACATTCTTTCGCTAGTCAAGTTTTTCTTCTTCATAACATAAATACATTTGAGTGTATTTTGTCATTCCTCGACATACATGATATATTTGACTAAATTCCTATTGCTGAGTTCTACTGAGAAAATTTTACTTTTTGAAATCAAGTGACAATTTGTATATGTCTTACAAGTGTAGTAATAAAGAACATTTTTTTTTTTATTTTGGAGTGCAGGAATTTTTATATGAAATCACCTTGTTCATTACAAAGTTCATAGCTTTTATATTTTTTACCAATTTTTTTGTCACTTTGCTTCATCAGCTTCTGGTAGAGATATTCTAAAACATTATGCTCTTATGTGGTATGTGTCCTCACGAACTGATTATTTTTGGTTTAGGTTTTGAGGCCTTCTTGTTAAGTACATATCAATTCATGATATTTCATATTTGTGGTTTACTCCTTTCAGTATTGTATAGTGTCCTTCTATCTCAGTCAATGTCAAGAAGAAACAGAGTATATACTCTAACATCACTGAAAATAAACTTATTTACAAACACAACTAATGACAGAGATATAGGAACAGTTTAGAGAAAACCTAAGGGGTAGTGCAGGAACCCAGAGTCAAAAGAGGACCTTGAGACATAGGGGATGATGGGAAGAAGTAGAATAGGCTGCCCGGAGAGGAACATCCGGGGGCAAAGCCCAGCATAGTAAATCTTCAGGAGAATTTCCTGGTTTCCTGGCTTCATTCTTCTTCCTCCCTTTAATTTCCCACACAGTTTTCTCTTTGCCCAAAGTCAACCAGAAACCACTGTTATCATGCAGTTTCAACTGCTGTCAGAGAATAGGTTGGAGAAAGGTAGAGGCTGAATCTGAACTTTCTGAAAACTTCCAGGTGGACTTTCTGTCATAATTGTGACACTGGAAGTATCAGGGTCCATCGTAGTGATTCTATCATTTATTAATTGTTTCTCTCAGCTATATATTTTGCAACTCAGTAATTATGGAAAACATTCTTAGTTCCATCAGATCTCCTATTAAATACGCTAGAACCATACATAATGTGATTGATAACCTAACCTCCTTGAATCCCTCCTGGTGAACCACACTCTCATTTCTGGTCTCCAGAGATCAGTAAAAGTTCACAATTAATATCTAATAACTCCTGGAAGATCTTATTAGTTTTTCTCTATCTAGTACATCAGTGCAGGTGCCTCTTGGAAGGCTTGGAGAAAGATCTATAGTATATACCTGAGGGTACACTAAAGAAAACTTCCCAAAATAGATCGGGAATACTAATCAGTTGACTGTCTCTCGGTCTATGTATTGGTCTGTGAACTGAAGAATGAAGATTGTGTGAATCTCTACATGGTGATTTCAGTTAGATTTCTCTCCAGGTGTCTAGGAGACCTCAAGGTTTTTCCCCTATGTATAAATATATAGAATCTTGGTAAGCTGCTCATTATTTCATTTCTAGAAATCCTTTTTTGTTTGCTTTTTGTTTTTAAACTTAGATTTTATTTTGTAATACTGGATGGCATTATTGTGTTACATTTATTAACAGACTCTGCTGGTATCTTATTTTATTTTATTTTATTTTATTTTATTTTATTTTATTTTATTTTATTTTATTTT
>NW_023270305.1:34468845-34474019 GCF_011800145.1 Mirounga leonina | reverse complement strand
TTATTTTATTTTATTTTATTTTATTTTATTTTATTTTATTTTATTTTGTTCATTATGATGAATTTGCTTTTTAATCCCCATCCCCAATTTTCCCCATCCCTTCAACTGCCTCCCTTCTGGTAACATCAGTTTGTTCTCTATAGTTAAAACTATATTTCTTAGGTTGTTTTGTTTTGTTTTCTGTTTCTTTCTCTCTTTTTTCTTCTTTGCTCACTTGTTTTGTTTCTTAAATTCCACATATGAGTGAAGTTATATGGTATTTGTCTTTCTCTGACTGATTTATTTTACTTAGCATTATATTCTCTAGCTCCATCTATGTCATTGAAAATGAAATGATTTCATTCTTTCTTATGACTGAATAATATTCCATTTTGTGTGTGTGTGTGTTTGTGTGTGTGTGTGTGTGTGTGTGCTGCTTCCATAGTTTGGCTATTGTAAATGATGCTGCAATAAACATAGAGTGCATGTATCCCTTTGAATTAGAGTTTTTGCATTTTCATGTAAATAACCAGTAGTGTGATTACTGGGTTGTAGGGTAGTTCTATTTTTAATTTTTTGAGGAACCTCCATGCTGTTTTACACAGTGGCTTCTTCAGTTTGCAGGGTTCCCTACATCCTCACCAACACTTTCTCTACATTCTCACCAACACTTATTGTTTCTTGTGTTGTTGGTTTTATCCATTCTTATAGGTGTGAGGTGATACCTAATTGTAGTTTTGATTTGCATTTCCCTGATGATGAGTAACGTTGAGTGTCTCTTCATGTTTCTGTTGGCCATCTGTCTTGTTTGGAGAAATGTCTGTTCATGGCTTCTGCCCACTTTTCAATTAGACTTTTTGGTTTTTTGGTGTTTTTTTGTATTAGTTCTTAATATATTTTGGATACTAACCCTTTATTGGATATGCCATTTGCAGATATCTTCTCCCATTCAGTAAGTTGCCTTTTAGTTTTATTGATTTTTTTTTTCATTTAACCATTCAACAAGATCCCTAAGAATCAAAATAGTCCGAGATCTCTGTTCTCATGATCTATAGTTGTAATTACACTCATCTCCTCTGTGATGTATAAGCAACTATACTACCTGGACTCTGCTACTCTGGGATCCAGTTACTCCCACTAAGATTAGAACTAAAATACCACTGAAGAATCATCTAATGTCATGTCTTAATATAGTCTGCAACTACCATAAAGCTCCTCAGGGATGTTATCGCCTCTCATTACCAAAGAATCTCTAATGCCTTAGTTAAGACCATCCAGTAGGCCCTCTTGGAGGCTATGATTAAGGAAATACAGAAGAACTTGCCATAGAAAATCCATTTGAACATCTCCATTTCCCTGGGCCATTGTAACCCTTCATTTGGAGATCCTGGTATTTCAACTTGATTAATAGTAGGGCTTTGGTTAGTCCAAGCTCTTAGTAAGCAATATAGAAGACCAGTGCTTATGTCTCCCTATCAAGAATATGTTTGAATTAACCCTTGGTATGGAACTTAGAGTCAGAGGTGATAGAAGTGCATGTTAAGGTAAATCATCAGCTGAAGAATCAGAAAAAAAACATAGGACATCTTTATAAATTATTTTTGCCACAGTGACTAAGCTGCATGGACAGACACTCAATCCTTCTTATTCTCTGCTATTCATTTCCCCTTTATCTCATGATGCCACCAGAACTAATTTGAATAACCATGTTGCCAACATGTATCATGAATTGTTTGTGTCCCATCTCATACCACCAGGAAGAAGGTTATCCTCAGATATATGTTCAGTCCAATCCATGAAATCTATTTTTAAGTCTGTTTCCTGTGGCCACTTCCCACATTCTGTATCAAATAGCTTTCAAACCAGAGATAGAGCAACCATTCAAAATAACACAATTCAAGGAGGAATTATTTACAAAGGAATGATTGCAAAAGTGGAAGTCAGATGTGGGGTGACTGTAATAACCTGGGGCTTGCAGAAGAAGAGTTATTACCATATCTTGGCCTAATAGAATAGAGAAAAGGATCAATGATGGGAAGACAGAGGAAAGTGATACAGAGGAGGCCACAGGGAAAGAGGTAATAATGCTGAGTTGAGAGAAACAGTCACCAGCTTAGGTCATACTTGTAGAGAGGAGATGCAGAAAGAAATCCCTTGGCCAAGCTAACCTCCATCTTTCCAGTATTTTGTATGGACTCACCATTAACCAAGTCCAACTAGAGGACAAAGAACACAGAAGTTTGGTTGATGTAGTGAATTGCTGTCTTACTGGGGCAAGCAAAATTTAGGGTGGAGAGATATGGAGGGTGGGTATGGAGGGCCAACTGGAACACTTCCAGCATTTCCTCTTATGCTTGTTTCCAAATTTATTATTTATTATTTTTTATTAGGATTTCTCTAACAAATCATTTTCTTTAATATTTTTATTTTTTTAATCATTTGATTTTCATTTAGTCTTTCTGTGTGCCTTTGCTTCAGGTTTCTTTTTAAAGTATCACGTAATTTTTAAAGCATCATATAATCGTAATTCTAATCTGATCATCTTGAGTATTGAGTATTACATGGCAAAATTAAGTGTCTTTACATGTATGGTAGTTACTAATTATATCAGTCACTTATTGTCATGTAAAAAAGTCTATTAAAAAAACAATTTAGTATTTCATTTATTTTTCTCATGCATCTGCGGGTCCTTTGGGTGTTTACTGAAATAGCTGGGCTTAGCTAGGACCAGTCAGAGTGGATTTATTCCTTGTGCGTCTTACTGTCTTCTTAGAAACCAGAGGTCTACCCAGATATGCTTCAATCAGACTGGTTTCAAAAGCTCCAGGACTGGGGAAATAAACTTCTCCCTGTTAATGGAAATAAATACCAGCTACCTGGTAAAGGGTGTGTAGACAAGTTGGGTTAAAGAACTGGGGCAATAATGTGATCTATCACAAGAATAATTTGTAATTAGGATCTGCACCTTTATTTTCTTTTATCAGCCCTTTGATTTTTCTTTCTCTTACTGGTCTTTTGTGGGACTATTTTTTTTCTTGAAATCCCTTTATTGGGGCACCTGGGTGGCTCACATGGTTAAGCATCTGCCTTCGGCTCAGGTCATGATCCCAGGGTCCTGGGATTGAGCCCCACGTCAGGCTCCCTGCTCAGCAGGGAATCTGCTTCTCCCTCTGCCCTCCCCCCACTCGTGCTCTCTCTCTCACTCTCTCTCTCAAATAAATAAAATCTTTAAAAAAAAAAATAAATCCCTTTCTTGTCCTATCACATTTTCAAAAATGTTATATCATTTTTATTTCATACCATAATACCTACAGAAATACATAGAACAATAGTTTTATTATATATATAGAATGCATAATTACTTATACATACATACTGTATGTTAAATATATTATACTGTATATATTATGGTTCAAGGCTTTAGTTTTATCACTTTAAAAAAACACAATATTAGATGTTTTATTCTTTACTTAACAGTTTTGAACTAAACCAGACCAATTTAAATAATCTTTATTTTTGTTATTATTATTATTATTATTATTTATTTTAGTTAATCATTATGGCTATTGATATATCTGTAGTGAAAATTAATACTCATGTATGACCTTGCTACCAGGTACAAATGAGTCAATCTCAGACTAAATTTTCCTTGTACAGATGTAAATTATTTTTAATAACATTGAAAACTAAAACATGTCTACAATCTGTTCTGTAACTTCTATAAAGTCCTAGTTGTCTGTTGTTTTATATGCTCAAATCCCCACCTTGTAAGACATGTTCATTGCCAGCATATAGAACAATATTCCAAATACATGTTTGTTACCCATGTAGTATGAAGTACTCAACCAAAGTTTGGGCACAGATCTATTTACATCTAAAGCTGCAGATGCTATGTCTAAGAAGTATAGGGAATAAACTTCAGTAGCTTCTTAAGCTATTTCAGTAAGAAGGTTACATATACAATATCTTTATTTAAAACATTCTTTAATGCCAATTCACAATACACTGATTTTACCAGTAAAGCTTACTTCTGACATTTGTTTTGCTAATTAACAAAATATCTGATGTTTATCAGAGTTAAAGAAAAAGTGACAGTTTAAGTGGCTGCCACCAAATATGGAATTTCTGATAATGCCAGCTACCCTAATCAGAACACACAATGCTACCAGAGTGTAGCTGAAATTAATTAACACATACATTGTTACTACAATAGCAATGATGACATAGTTTAGAATAAGTTATAGACATAGTAACATTGGTCAATAATCATATTTATGAACACATTTTATCTTTTTTATTTTTCTTTTTTCCCTAATAATATTCTGCTCGATTGTCTTGCACTGAACTTAGATGCAAAAATTCTGCTACAGGGTGACTTGTGCGGTCCTAAAACTTACTGCATTGTTTAAAATTGTACGATAAAAAAATACATCGATTTTATGGATAAAATGGGATTGGGGGACAATACTCCGTTTGTTTGTGACACATAGAAAAAGATAGTCACCTAATAAAAAATGGTGGCAAAGTTTTATACATGAACAATGTTTAAGACATATGTAAAAACTTAAAATAACTATTATACTTTCCAAGAAAAAGACCTGAATTTTTCTTGTCCAAGTGGTGTAGAAAGGAATACAGCTTGTGAATTTTTGTGAAGCGATAGAAGGAGGGTTCTGTGAAATCTAGTGGAAAGTTGTAACACCAGATTTGGATGGGTGTGGCTTATCATACACATGGTGAGCTGAGGGAGTCTACAGGTGTTTGAGATTTGTGTTTCCATGTGGCTTGATCAGGAGCTGGGTGCAGTTTTCTGAATTTACCTACTGTTTCTCATGGATAAATGACGCAAATGTAAAATTCATGGTATGCTCACATTATTCCCCAATATGTTAATTGTTTGGGAACAAACTCATATTTTAAAATAAACTTAATAACAAAATGTATTGCTTAATTATAAGCATTTTTTTTTCCTATTTGAGGGTCTGTTCCTATTAAATTATTTTTTGCCTTTATATTACTGAACATTTCCTCTGCTCTTACTCTTGAATCATAATATAGTTAGGTGTAAAATTGTGGTGTAGGTGCTTTGTATGTTTATTTGCAAAAACATTTTGAAGAAACTATTATATTTTGGTATATTATTATATTATATTATATTATATTATATTATATTATATTATATTATATTATATTAT